>NC_060951.1:65503054-65512614 GCF_022045245.1 Lucilia cuprina
AATATTCAATGGAGGCTCATGCTGTACATTATAATGCCAAGTATAAGGATTTCTCAGAAGCTAAAAATAAACCAGATGGTTTAGCTGTTGCCGCTTTCTTCATACAGGCTTGTGGAGAAAAGGATTGTCCGGAATTTAAGAAAATTACCGAAGGTATTCGTATTGTGCAAAAAATACATACCACAGCTTCAGTTGATTCAGGTAATAGATTTGTGACAAAATTTACAAACGATTTATTTACTAAATTCTTTCTTTTTTCTTGGTCTCTAAATACAGATTGTCTGTCGTGGATGGGTTTGCAGGAATTGAGCAAACATTATTATACATATAAAGGATCTCTAACAACTGCTCCCTATTTCGAGAGTGTTACTTGGATTATATATCGTACACCTATATACGTTTCAAAAGGACAGGTGAGTAGTTGCATTTTATTCAAAAATTTTAAATTTGAACTTGTAGATATTGATTCTATGTTACGTGTTTGTGTTAATACTAACTATATTTTTATTATATTTACTTTTAGGTTCAAGTTTTTCGTAATCTCCAATCATGTCCCAAAGATGAGACAAAGAAAATTGTAAATAATTATCGTGAAATTCAAAAGCCGGATAAAAATCCAGAAATTATCTTCGCTCGCAATGCTAAACCCAAATCGAAATTATGATCTAATCATACTGAACATTACTACGGTAACAACAAACAAGCTAATCATCATTCTATAATCATATCTTTATATAGTTTCTAAACAAAACAGAAAAAAAAAACTTTCAAAATCTTTAATACTTTAATACTTCTTTTTTAACTAAACTCGTAAATAGAATTAGAAATTTATTAAACGTTACCAAGTAGAATTGAAAAAGTAGAATTTATCTAAATATAATAATTATTTTTACAATTACCTTTTAATACACAATTATTGGTTGTTTAAAGCAATATACAATTTTAGTTTATTTGTAATAAATAATTTAATAATTTAGTTAAGTTAGTTTTTCGTTTTGTTATGTTTTCTTTATATTTTATTTTAATATTTTGAGTTTTTTCTTCTATTTTTTTTTTTTCTCAACTGTGGTTCTTTGTTTTAACAGATGGAAAATAGAATATATTATTATTTTTTTGGCATAAACATCATATAAATGTTTTAAAAAGCAAGTGCACTTTACTTAAAAAAGGAATAATAATAATAATTCAACTACTACTATTACTAATATTTGTTTTTAAAGTATTTCAAAGAAATATTACAAAGTTTTCGTTTTGTCTGGCATGTATTTATAATCATTTATTTATTAAATAATATAAACGATTTTTTATAAATAAAATATTATTAATGGAAAGAAAAATTACAATTTTGTTGTTTTATTTGTTTTAGAATTAAAGAGGTATAAAATAATAAGTATAAAATGATAAATAAACCAAAAATGTTCAACATTTTCTCAAGTTAAGCTTATTTCTTATTGACAAATTATTATTTGAAGAAAAATTTGGGGTTTTTGTTTTACTTACGGAGATATGAAAATTACTCCCTTGAGAATTTGATTTCTCTTAAAAACCCAAAAGGGCCTAAGTTAAAAACTTACTTTTAATTAAATTCAAATCGGTTTTTGTTGGTCAAATAGGCCGAAACATGGAAGGCATAAATAAGTTTTCTTTCTTTTCATAAAGATTTTAGGAAATTGAATTTTTCTTTGAACAAATTCTTAAAACTGATAAAATAATCTCTAAATTACAAGGATTCGCTAAAAGTTTCATTTTTGTTTCATTCGATGCCAACTTATAACATTTCACAGTTTCGAAGTAAAAATTTAAAAGAATTTTTAAATTTTCAAGAATTTTAAGGTAATTTTAGAATTTATTTGATAGGGACGTTGATTTTAATTGTAGGAGTGTAAAATTTAGCAGGAACATGTATTTTGATACGGTGCATCATAATTAATGAAAAAGTCGATTTTGGTTTTTTTTTGTAACTTAGTGCTTTTTGGATTTTATATGACGATATGTATATGCATATTCAACTTCAAAATGTTTAAATTAAATTATACTTTTAAATTCAACGCTTGTTATACCCAACAATTGGTAACGCGAACAATAACATTGAAAATACAACCCTAAAAAAATGTACTACCACAAAAAACAGCTCTGTTAAATTTTATACAGCTTAGTTTTGACACTTCCCTTTTAAAAGTTTTCCAGTTTTTGAGTCGTGGTTGAATTTGAATTTAAAATAATTTTAAATACAAAAGCTTTTAAACAATTTATAAATATTAAAGAATTAATAAATTGAGATATACTCTCATGACATGGATAGCCTCCGGAGCAAGGGCTTCGACATGTAATTTTTAATATACAATTTCTCTATTATTGTTAAGTTTGGTACTGTATTGTTAGTTTTAAAAACTTTCTAAAATCAATTTTTGTAAAGCTTTTAACTTTTTTTGCACTCTTTTGTGTTGTTCCTATATTAAACAACTCGATTACTGTCAAATGTACTGCCAGTTCTTATTCGCGCGTTTACCGGTGTCATTCTTGTTGTAGTGAAAATTTTAGAAAATTATAAAAATTACGTGTGTTTACTCTTGTTTTTATCATAAAAGGCAACGAAAAATAATCTTTAAGGTGTATTTCATATGGGTAATATGTAGTTTTGTTTTTTATTCAAGAAAATTAGCGAAAAAATGTTTTAAAAAGTAGTTCAAAGATTTTCGAGTAAGAAATGGAAGCTGTGGAAAAAGAAAAAATCAGAGTTTAACATAAATGTTAATTATAACAGACCTGTTATTCAAATAATTCAATGTTAACTAGGCCATTCACATAACATTTTACTCATAAGCTTTACATTTTACACAGTTTCTTGTATGTTTATTTTAATTTCCTTAAATTTCATTTGTTAATAACAGACTGCATCTTATAAGAAATCTGTTAGTGTTAAATATCACTTTACATTTTTTGTACATACGTTTCTACGGTTAGAATCTCAAACTTAGTGATTTGATTTCGATAATTCTTGCAATCTCTATAAAATCTATTTAAAATCAATTTAATAGGATAAATTACATACATATTTTGAGAAACTTTTCAAAGCTTTTATCTGTTGCCTTTATTCTAATCTGATGTTTATTTACATATGTATGTATGCACATAGACTAAATGCAATTCCTAAATTATACAACTCTGTTAACGTCAAATGTAATGTCAGTTCTTATTCGCGCGTTTACCGGTGTTATTTTTGTTTTAGTGAAAAAATTTGGAAAATGTTAAAATTTTGAATATTTACTATTGTTTATTTCATAAAACATGAAGAAATATATTCTTTAATGTGTATTTTATATGGATAATATGAAGTCATTTTCTATTTGTAAGAATTATAGGAGATATTTTATATTAAAAGTAAGCCACCCAGATTTGTGTCTCTTGTCTTTTGGAAAAAGACATTTAATTTTCTGTCATATACATACATATACATATACGTATATGCACATACATAAGTATGTATGTATGAATGTAATCATATTTAGTTAGTTTTCTTTAATATCCACTTATGTAAAGCATTTAACTTCGTTTGCATTCTATTGTGTTATTCCTACATTAAGCAACTCTGTTAATGTACTGTCAGTTCTTATTTGCGCTTTTACCGGTGTCATTCTTGTTGTAGTGAAAATTTTAGAAAATTGTGAAAATTCCGTGTGTTTACTTTTGTTTTTATCATAAAAGGCAACGAAAAATAATCTTTAAGGTGTATTTCATTTGGGTAATATGAAGTTTTGTTTCAAATTCAAAGAAATTAGCGGAAAACTGATATAAAAAGTAGACACTTAGATATTGACGCATGAAGGAGATTAACAGAAATGTTTTAGTTATTCAAATACATATATCGATGTCATTCACTTAACATTTTATTCGCAAGCATTTCATTTTAAACTCACATATTCCATTCTGTTTTTATTTTTTTTTTATTTTTATTTTATTTTCCTTAAATTTGAATTGAAACTAAATCTATTAGTTTAAATATCACTTTACATTTTTATTACATACATGCTTACTTTTCTCTGTCAGAATTTCACATTTAGGGAGATGATTTCCATAATTCTTGCAATATCCATAAAATCCACTCTTTTCATTCATGTTTATTTTAATTTCCTTAAATTTCAATTGTTCATAACAGATTATTTCTTATATGAAATCTGTTAGTGCTAAATATCATTTTACATTTTTATTACATACTTACGTTTTCCCTGTCAGAATCTCACATTTAGGAAGATGGTTTCCATAATTTTTGCATCCATATAATCTATATAAAATTATCAATTTATTAGTATTTGAATTACAAATTTTTATAAATTTCTTTTGGTCCACACAGTCATTTAAAATACACCTTTTCTTTTTTTGTTACAAAATTTCGCCTACTTAGTGTCGTTCGGTTACAAAAGCATTTAGTTAAAAATATTCTTAAAAATCAAATTTAAAGAAAAGACTCGATATCGTTAGTGTAAAAGTGAAATTATTACAGGAACAGAAGTTAATAAATTAAATAAAACTTTAGCTAAATAAAAGTGATTTAACAAATATTTATAATATAAATCAATAAAATGTCGCGCGAATATAAATAAATATAAATATAAAAAAACTAAATTATTATATTTTTTTGTAATAAAATAAAAAAAACCCCTGTATAAGCAAAGTAAGTTATTATTTTTGATATTATTTCAAAAACGCAATGGTTTACTTCATATTCTATAAGAATTTTATTTTATATATACATATCTATTTTTATTTTTTAATCTTATATTCAGTCCTTCATACAACCTAACTGAAATGAAATTTTTCAATCCAAAATCATAAAACTGTACAATATTTTAAAATTAAAAAAAAATTTATTTTAAGTGTTAATAATTCAACACTATAATTTATATTTCATATTCCTATAACACAACGTTAAAATCAAATTACCCATCATACTTATATTCATATTTACTAAAAGATTTTATTTTAAATAAATAAAAATGAATTTAAACTTGTCAAAAAATAGAGATTCTCAACGACTAACGCTGCTGGATATATCAGATACGTCCAATTTAAATGCATACACCATGACTTCCTCGCTATCGGAAAATCATCCAATTTCAATGGAACATAACACCCGTTTGGTCAATGAAATGATTGACTATATATTCGATGAACGTAAGGGAATTTGTGAGGTTTCTTCTTCGACCTGCTCAAGTTTGCAATTACCCTCATCCGAATATAGTTACGATAAACGTCTTAAATATTGGAAAGAAGTTTTAAAAGAAAGGGAGAAATTGTCTCTTAAGATTAATGAACAAACTAAAAAGAATCCATCTGATATTTTATATAATCGTTTGGCCACTGTAGACGAGCGAGATAAGCATACCATAAAACGTTTAATGGATTATTCACAGCGTTTAAACCCTACTTTTTTAAGCGCCCGACAACCTTCTGTATTACAAGAAAAATGTGATCTAGCAGAACTACAAGAAACTTTACCACAAACTGAGAGACAATATAATCCTGTTTTAGAAATTAGTGGTTTGCCAAAGGTTGCGCAAGAGGAATTGCTAGGTAAAGCTAAATATCAGGGTTGTAAAAAACCCTCTAGTTGGTTGAAATCAAAACATTTGGAAGAACGCATAGAAGAAATTCGCAATGATATAGAGCATGTTATAGAATATTACCCCGATATTGATAATTTGCAAATTGTAGGTGAAAGTATATTAAATTCGGAAGTTAAGGAACATAATTCTGAGATACAAATAATGTCGTCTAAAGAAATTTGTAAAATTTCTACAGATACTATTATTGAAGACGTTCTAGAAGAATGTCAAATTCCAAAAAACATAAAAACAGATTTAGAGCTCTTGGATTATGCATTTAAAATAAACGATCAAATCATTTTCGTGGCCAAGAAACGATGTACTCGTAGTTTTAAAACATTTACACAATTTTCATGTTTTCCTTTTGAAACTGAAGTCAAAAAGATTTTTTCTATACAAAATATTGGTCGTAAAGTGCTGACTTTTGAATGGTCCCACCGTTCATTCTATGAGAAAAATTCGGCACTTTTAAAAGCCTGGGACAATGAGTTTGCTTTCGATAATATGCCATTTCGTTTGTGCAGCGGAGAAATAAAAGATATATTAGTTAAATTTCAACCGAGACGAGTAAATATCGTAAAATGTAAATGGGTTTTAAATGTAAAACCCACATTTTTCAGTCGTAAATTGGATGGCATTGTAATGCGTTTAAGTGGGATTTGTTCAGTTCCGCCGGAATACGAAAGAAAAGTAAATGAAATACAAAGAAGAGTTATTGAAAAATCAAATAGAAAAATGGTTAATGAATTAACCGATGGTTTAGGTATTTTAGCCGTAGATGTGCAACCTTGTGAATATATATGTCCATATCAACGTACCTTAAATGAAATGGAATTATTTGAGCAACTTAATTGTGGTTTTAAATGTGAAAGATATCATGATTTGGAGTTATTAAAAGATCTCTATAAACGTGCCAAGAGACCCAGAGAAAATATATGGGACTTACAAGTAAAAACATTAAAAAATGTCATTTTAAAAGTGAACCCAGCAGAAACGCGAGCTTTAATGTTCAATGAACTTATAGGCATATTAGAATCCATGAAAGGGCATAGTATCGACTTGGAAACTAAAATTTATAATAATCCCGAAAGACAGCGTACACGTTTTCTGTATATAAGAGGTATAATTTCATCAGTTATAGAAGAATGGGTGGATTTAGTGAGCACAATAGAAGAGTCTTTCTACCAAACTAGTCTTCAAGTTCTAAATGAAGAACTGGCTAAACAGCAATTGGAAAATGAAGAATTAAATGAGCAGAATGAAAATATTTTAAAAATTTTACAAAATGATACCGAAAAACGTCAATATGTTTTAGAGAAAAGGGTACACAAACTGAAACCATACCGCGATGCTTTATATATGCAGACCTATAATTTGATGAGTGATTTTGTGGAAAATATTGTCAATATTATTGAAAGCACTGAAGTTATATAAAGATTAGATTTATATAAGGTTTTTTGGTATTAATATAGAGAGATATTAAGAAGTATAAAAAATGTTTATAAAATTTACAAATTAATTAATATCTTGGTTGAGTAGAGGTATAATTTTTTCTAAAAACCATGTTTTATTGAATTGCAAATGATCGCCTTCAGCCTCGAGAAACATAAGTTTTTGATTGACGGCCATGTGATTTAAACCCAACTATAATAAAGAATTTTAAAATTAAAATATAATAAAGTAAAATATATATTTTATTAGATTACCTGTTCATATACTGGACTTTTTTTCAGGGGCAATATTTCTTTATCCTGTCCTGGTTTATAAAATTCAAACCATTGCGATTCTTTAGGCTGAACAATAGTGTCATTTAAAAATTTAACCATTACGAACCTACAAAATTTCGAAAATTAAGGTTCAAATGTAGGCCTTATTTTGTTAATATTTTCAAAATGTAAAGAAATTAACATTTTACTTAAATTTTGATTGGCTTCACCAATATTGTTCATTTATATTAACAATCAAATCGTAACAACAAGATATTTTAGTAAAATTAAATAGTTTATTTTTATTTCTACTTACTTTTCTAATTTATTTAAATTATCCGCATATAAACCATTAACAAATACCTCATTATTAATGTCTGCCAAAAATGTACTACGTGCTTTATATTTTTCCTCATCAAGAGGATCGTGCCAATACGTGGCCTGCACCAATTCCAATTGAGTCCAAGTATCATATGCAGCTGTATTTAACAGCCTGCGTATATACTCACACGTTTTTGATTTAAGAGAAGGACATTTAGGTAAACCAAATACCCCTTGATGCTGACCACCCATAGTTATAAGTACTTTCATGGGTGGCAAGGGACAACGTTGAGCCAGAGCGCGTCTTCAAATGAATAAACATATGTATTAAATATTTGTTTAATATTTTTTATAAAAATACTTACAAAAACTGTCCTCCCTGGCTGAAACCTATGGCATTATAACCCCTTTTAAGTTTTTCATCTTTGGCCAGTTCCTGACAGGCATATTCAACTTGCGTATTGGGATGTATAAAAAATCCACTTTCATAATCCATTACTACATTGCCACCAATTTGCAATGATTTAACATAAGTATTATTAAGCTCTGATTGTAAAAGCTTTTTAATGGAACCCAAACTAAAGGGAAAACAACAAGTGTCTCCTTAAAAGTAATGGTAAAATAATAGATATATGTAATAAAGTTATCATTTAAAAACATTTTTTTCTTACCCATGCCATGCCACATTACAACCGGATATTTTTCAGCATTTGTAATTTTATTTATAATTAAAAATAATATTAAAAGTTTTATTAACATTTTATTGGATGTTTTATAAACAAAGAACTATTTAAAACTAAATCGAATACAATTATCTGCAGCACAACTAATTGCAGTTTCTTGTTTATGTTTTGTTAAAATGTTTCTTAAAAAAATCAAAACAAAAAACAGCTGACTTATAGCAGCTCACTATTAAAACTAAACAGTTGTATAAAAACGTAGGAATTTAACATGATTTTTGAAGCTGTTTAACAGCACACTGTAAATAGTAAGTAACATATTCGACTGCACTCAAAAAAAAATGTATGTATACTTTGGCTTAAACACGTCGAATTTTTATAGAAATTTACAATTTATAACTTTTAAAATATTAAACAACTAATCAACCGATCTGAAAAAAGTGTTGTAGATTGATTTGTATATACAAAACATGTTCTTGTAGAATTTTATCACGATATCATAATTAAGTAGTGAGTTATTCGTAAATTTATATTCAGCTAAGAGATATGATATTTTATCTCGATATCATTGTAATCTTTAATTTACTTAGATGTTTACGATCAAGTGCTTTTCAAAAGTGGACCAGTTATGGACCGATATAACTTATAGTTGTACAAAGTGTTATATGCGTGCTATATGAAATTTTAAACTGATTCTAATATTTTTCAAACATGTTAATCTTCAAACTTGTTAAGAATGAGATTAAACGTAAAACTTTTATTCGATATTTTTAAAATTTGCTGATATTAAATAGCGAACTTCTCAAAAGCTTGCCCGATAAAATTATTAAATATTTGGATCTCGCAAATATCTGCAACCTTAATGACAATCTGATATGAAAATACTAAGTGTTACGATTAATTTGTTTATTGCATTTTCAAATTGGATTATTATAAAGAAAGAAAAAAGAATGACAGAATTTCAATGCACTCCATTGGTGGCCACCATTTGTGCTTGTTGTAATTGTTGTTGTTGCTGCTGCTGCTGGGCATGTAGCGTTGGACTTGACGACGATGCCGCTGAACCCACCACTACAGTTTGGTGTTTATTTGAAAAATCTATACATGAGCCAGAAGTCAAATCGATTTCTTCTGAATCGGAGCCGTCTGAACCTTCATCTGAGTTCTGTTCTAAGGCGGCCATTAAACGAGGATCATTTTGCATTTGTGCATGCAAGGCTTGTGTCAAATGTTGATTTTGTTGATGATGA
>NC_060951.1:65512714-65531967 GCF_022045245.1 Lucilia cuprina
AGATTCGGCATGGTGGTATATAAGATTCGGACTTTAGATCTTTTTCAAAGAAAAATTGAAATTTTCGGATATCTTTATAAAAACAATGAAGATTATACCTGATAAACTTCGTCCCATTTGAGCGAAAGAAGCTGCTTTAAATTTACAAATGCAGAATATAAATATCGTCACCTTATATTCAAAAGGTGCAAACTCAATTTTAGGCCTAAGTATTGCTCAATGCATGATCGACGTCTGGTATAAATTTAAAACAAATAAATTAATTTTTTCACTTTTAACAACAATTTTTTAATATCCTATCTCAAAGTTATATTTTTATTGAAGAAAATAAGTGCTAACTTCCTTACAAATTTTACAAAATTTTTTAAGTTTACTAAAACTTATTTTGTATATTAACAAAACAAACATGCTAAACACAAAACTGGTTAACTATCAGATATGCCATAAGATTTACTACTTAAATGGTGTAAATACATATTTTGTACTTACTGGTTTGACTTAAAAAAATTCATAAAATTATTAAAAAGTAAAATTTCTATGTTATTATTATCACAAGAAATGTTTATTCTATTCTTTTGACAAAACACAATAACATAGAACAAATATTTTTTTTTTGTTGTCCAAAGAGTGATATTCGCAAAAATGTGAAAAATATTAAAATTTTTTTATAGATAGGAATTAGTAAGGTTTTTTAAAAACGTTTTATTTTGTACAATATTTTACGAATTAAATAGTTTTAAGTTCTCCTAAAAACTAGACTTTATTAATTTAGCACTTTTTGAATATAGGGTATCGATATACAAAAATAGTTTTCATCAGACGTTGATCAGAATTATCAGGCCATTTTTAAACATTTGTACGAACCTCGGAAGAATGCCGAACATATTATCCGATATCTTTCACACTTTATTATGTTTGATTAGACTTTTGTACGAGCTATCGATCATTTTATCAGACATTTGACCGACATCAATCAATACGAACTATCGAAAGAATGTCAGACACGATATCCGACTTCAATCAGTTTTATGGAAAAATCCTTTAGAATTTGCCCTGGAATATGCATCAGATTTCGTAACAAATTCTCACCGAAAACCCTACACGGTACGAATTTGGCAAAAATTATTTAGTGGGAATATATGTACTTTACAGGGTCGGAAAATTATATTGTGGAAATTACATACGAAATGACAAACTTGAGAAAATGTAGAAATTTTTTGGTTTATTTACATTGTATCCCACTAAGTGATCAAAATGACAAAGCTCTTAAATACAAGGTCTAATTATTCTGTTGAGTAAAAAATTTTAACAAAAATGCCCATTAAAAAATAGAGAAAAATTAGGTAGCAAATTTAATATTTTTTACTTAAAAATTTTTTTTGGATGATTTGTTTTAAATCTGTGTACTCAATTTTTCATCAGCTCTTATGCACATGTAAAAGTACCTTATAGGATAAATGATTTCAAAAGATCAAATTTCAAATTTATATGTATATAAAATTTGGTATATATGTATATTAGTTAGTTAGTTTGAAAAGAGGATGTACATACATATATGTTAAATCCGAAGAAATACATGAAGCTCAGAACCTCTGCTTCAAAATAATATTATTTATTTGAATTTATCAGGATTAAAAAATAAATAGGAACTTAACGAAAATATTTTACAAACAATAAGTTTAAAATTTTTGTTTCAAAAATTAAACCTTTTTTAAATTTCATTTCTTTTTAAAATTTTCGCCTAGCAATACAGAGTCTTAGCTTTCATTTGATGCCAATATTAGCATTATACAAAACATACAAATATTTAAAATAATTTTTGAAATTGTAAGCCCTTTAAACCTCCAGAGGAGCTGATTAGAAAAACGGATTATGCAGAATTGTTATAAATGGACTCTAGTTTCCCGTTCATATCAACTATTCATGTGTGAAATATTTTTTTTAAATTGTTACAGGCTATTATCAGTTCCTTACAAAAATATTTTTGCAGGAAACTTTTCGTCGGAAAAATAGATTTTTTAATAAAGTAGAGATATTTTTTATGTACGAAAATATGTATTGTCAGAAAATTTTTTAATTTTTCTCCAACGATTGTTTTTCTATAAATCTTTAACGCACAATAACTTTTAAATAACTTTAAATAATATGTATATATTTCTTAATAAAATCACACAAATTATTCGGTTTATAAATTTCTTATCCGAATCTTATTAAATTAACAACACTCATACGCCCAGTGTGTAAAACGACGTAACGAACGTAAAATGTAAAACATTTTTAATCACCTGAACACGAGCTTCACTAAGACTTATTCTTAAAGCGACTTCTTCGCGTAAAAATACATCAGGATAATGGGTTTTCTGAAACAATGCCTCCAATTCTTGCAATTGTTGAGGTGTAAAAGTTGTACGATTACGTCTTTGACGGCGACGACCGAACATATATTCTGTTAAAAGATCACCGGGCAAGGGAGATAAAAATGGGCCAGCCATTTTATTTCAGTTATAAATTAGAATTGCTTCTTTTTTGTTATGTAATTGTTTTTTTAGTATGTAATTAATTCAATTATTAATAAATTGTAAACGTTTTTGTGTTATAATCCGTTAGACACGTTTTTATTTGTTATTTTAATGTTACACGTTGCACGTACCAATAGTAACTGTTCATAGGCATTAACAGTGTTTGCCTTTTTATTTGCATAACCACCAAATGCTAATATTATCATCGTAATCAACACCAGTCTCATCGTCTTCTCCACCACCAACACCATCATCGTCAGCAGCAATAACAACACTAACACCAGCAATATTATTGTTTCCTCTTTTTGTTCTTGTTGCTTTGTCCTTTATCCTGCTGCCTGCCTATTTGTCGTGTGAGTTTATTAGTAACATCATCATCTTCTTCAACGACAATAAACAACAACAATACTAATGCAAACAACGTTAGCATCAGTAGCAGCAACAACAAGAGAATTATACGAAATGCACCCGAACAATAAACGATTACAAACAAAAAAAAGTTGAAAAAAAACAACAATTCGGTTTTACAATTTGCGCGCCATATGCAAATTTAACTTGTTATGAGAATAATTTTCTCATTTCTTTTTTATTGTTGTGTGGTGGCTTATATTCATTTTGCTCATTTTTCATTTCCGCTTTCCTGTCGTTTGCTTTTGTTTAGTGGTGTTACATTCTCTCATTTTTCTCATTTGCAAAATGAAGTGTTTATTTTGTATTTAAATCTCTTGTTTTCAAGTTTTAATTATTCTATTTAGAAATTGTTTGTATATTATTTGTAATAAATTGAATATTTGTAAAATATGATATAGACGGAAAACTATTTTTAAGGTTTCCTTGCATAAAATGATTTTTGATGATAACAATGCAGATTTTAGACAGAAGTGATCAGAAAAACTACAAAGTGTATAGAAATTTTATTAAATCTTCTGGTACATCTAGTGGACACACTCACCTCTACAATGAGTGTTACCAACCAAATGCTATTCGCTTTGAAATTTCCAAAAGTTGTTATTAAATACGTTTAGTTTTAATGCAAATACAATTTCGTTACCATGCAACTATAGATCATATTTTTAATGGGTCTATATACAAATTTCCAAAAAAAACATAAAAATCAAGAAACTATTTAATCGATAAATTTCATGTGTTATCTGTATTGTACTCGTTCAAAAGGTAGGATCTAATATACATATGTTTATCTGGAATAGAAATCTTATTAAATTCTTTTTAATCGAGGGACTATATTGTAAACATATTTAAATCAAACCATGCATAATTATGCTCTTATGGTTTACAAATCGTTGTCAAAATTCTTAAATATGTAGCTTTGAAACGTGCAAATATCTTCTCCAGGAGTCCACAGACGCACCATAAAAGGCATGCATATTTTGGCTTCCCAGGTTATTAGTCAGTTGAATCTATAAACACATACGGAGTCAAAACATTATCGAATTTTGAGCATTTTAATATATTTAATTAGAATATTAAAATTTTATATTAAGTAATTTTAAGAAATATTAAATATAATATATATGTACATATGTGTGTGTAATGGATATCTGTATTTATCCACTATTATGTATTTAACATTTTTAAAGATCTCGGCTAATGGTTCTGTAATTTTAATGGATTTTATGTATTTCCTTAATTAAAAGTATTAATGTTTTAAATGTTCCATTACAAAATATTTCATAAATATCATTTTAATGTACAATACACATATATACATATAGACAATCACACATACAAACAAAAAGCAACCAGTCATATTTCAATTTAATGTATTAAAACAATAATAACAAAAACAATATTGTCTAACTGTAGTAAACAGCATCAAATTACAAAATTAAAAATGGTGGATACAGAAAAAAAACAACAAACAACACCCAAGTATCTATGTACATATGTAAATAGCAACAAGAATAAGACAATGGCATTTAAGCAATAACAACAGCAAAAAAACAAAATAAACATTATAAAGCTACAACACGTAAAAACAATATTTATAATTTATTAAAATGATGAACAGTAAAAAGCCACCTACCGCTCCATCTCTTACATTTGTTTTTACTTTGCTTCCCTTTCTTTTCTCTATAAACAGGATGTAAATTGTAAATGCATAAATGTGTGTAGATGTGTCTTATTTATGCAATACAATCAAGTCTACAGGTTTGCATTTTTGTTGCTGTTGTACATATTTATATTTTTATGTGTTTTTTTTACTCAGTTATGATTGGCTTTGCTTAAAAGTACATTTGTATACATGAATATTAAAAACAGACACCGCTCCGCCTATTCTATTTTAAATAGAATAAGCTAAAAGAATATACAGAAACAAAACAAAGCAACAGCAACAACAACAACACGACATAAAACAACAAAAACAAATAAACAAAACGTTGAGGATGTTGATGTTGTTATAAAAATGCAAAAACAAAACTTTTCCTGCTACTGCTGCTTCGGCATCTGTTAAAATAATAAATAAATATAATTTTAGCGCAAGCGCTACCACCACCCCTCTTGTTGCACTAACTAAATATTCACAGTACAACATGACACAACACACAACTGAGTCCTGTAAATGGTCCTTGACAACAATACAAGGATAATAACATACAAAAAAAGAACACATACACACAAACCTATGCTGAAAGTAGCAACACTATGTTTGAGAAAACAAAACGTGCAAATGAGAAAATTACATCCCTTCATTCATTTATAAATTCTATGTATGTGTGTGTATATTCACAGCAACAACAACACAACAATGGAACAATTGTGTTGTCGTCCCCAACGTCATCAGCAGCATATTTATACAAAATAACACATACAAAGGTATGCACATGTATTAGGGTAGTCTCTGGCACTGATGTTTCTACAGAAAATTAAAGTAGACTTTTTTATGATAGTGTTTATCAAAATGGGTGTCCTGTCGTCAATATTTGACAGGGAATAAAAATGTATTTTTTTCGACAAATTTTTTATTTTTTTGTTGCAAAATTGAAAATTTTCAGAAATAATCGAATAATTAAAATACTTTTTAACTCCATAACTTGTAAAAAATATGGTGTTTTTTACATTTAGTACTCTTTGATTAGAAAAGAATGATACAATTGTTTACTCCTATCTTTGCAAAAGTTTTATCACTTTGTTGGCGTACAAATATTGCGAAAGATGGTATGGATTGTGTATTCTTTTGAGAAATGGTATCATAGAGTTTTTTTTGCGTGTTGTCTTTAATTATATTGGCAACCATTTGTATCTGTAGGTCCATGTATAACTACTATCTAATCCCTTACAATAGCAATACCCTTGAGCAATAACAGTTGTCATGAATCAAGCTCAATCAAATCCCGGCAAAGAAAAAGGCAATTACTGGTTAGAGTCGATGAAAAGTGCGGACCCAACATCTGGTGAATACACTGTATTAATAAATTGAGTATGTTTTGAGTAATCAGCAACACACTCGACCGTGATCGAAAAGCGTCTATAACATATCTAGAAAATTTATATTTCACCGTTCATCAGTCTTTTAACGAAATGTCCCTTCCTGCGAATTTCGGTTTAAACCACAGGCACTACCTGGATCCCGAAGGAATATCAAAAAACTGGCTAACCTGGACAAAGTCCTGCAGGCAACTGGTCAGCTTTAGCACCAGCTTTAGTAATCCACTTTTTCGATCTCATGTCAAATCGTTTCAAGAAAGCCCGAGGATACATTTGATCATCACCAGTATATAGTCTCGGCATACTAGGGGTGCTGGCAGTACCTCTTTACCCTGGAATTGTAATACACCAAGATGGGATCTATCATCAAGTAAAAATGGTCCACTGAGAGTATTAAAGAGCGCACTTAATTTTCATATTCGGACCACCCTAATATACATATGTTTGTGTATATTACTTTCAGTATATGTGTGTTCAAGAATACCTTAGCCAGTCATTGTTTTATACATTTTTTCACAAACTGATACACGTACATATATATGTACGTATGTGTGTACCTGTCCACAGTGGGAGCAATTTCGTATTTATTTTAACCTAGTTTAGTATTAAGAAATCTTATCCCCTCCAATTGGACTTAAATTTAAGCATTTTTTCAAGTTATCCTTAGTAAATTTACTACAAAATTTATCTTCGTAAAGTTCTAAATAAATAATAATAAGTTATATAAAAAGTTTTTAGAATTTTGTTCCCTAAGAAAACACTTTTTAACTAGAATTGTTTTGAGTTCTATAAACTCTTTAGTTGAATTTAAAATTTTTGATTTTTACATTATGACAGTAACTATGAGATATTTATTTAGTATTTGTTCTAATTATTTCCCTTCTGATTTCACTGTGCCTTGTTGTTAAGTTATATTTTGCATTTTCATTGTTTTTGTGTGTGTGTGTGTGTGCTACCAAAGTGGGTGTCTCATTGGTGATTTGATATTCCACACGGTTTTTGTTGTTTTATTACAATATTTTTATTAACTTTATAAACCATTCGCTCTCAAGTACTATTTACATCATTGTATTATTTAATATACAATTTACTACAAAATTTGTAGTTTAATTATAATATAAAAAGTTAAAAGTAGTAAAAATTATATTTAAGATTTTAATTAAAAACTTTGTAAATAAACAAGAATCAAAGTTTGCGGTAGATAAACGACATTAAATCCCATTTATAATATTGATAGTTGAAACAAAGTTTCCACTAAGTCTCACCCTAATTTTGGGTTTCCTTTTCAAATACAATCTGAATTAAAATGAATTTATTATTGACAAAATACCAGTACAACTGTTGTTAGAAGTTTTATTTGAAAATTTTAATTAGAAAAATCATGATTTATATTTTCAAAACTTTTTCTATTAGATCAGTGTTTTCTGTCTATTTATGACTACTATTTTAACAAGTCAGTTTATTTGGCAGTTTATATTATATTTAGTTATGTTGTTTTATAGTGAATACATTTTATCCATTTTTCTAAGTCAACCACCTGCGTTTACAAAATAAATTGCTCTTCTACTGCATTTATTTCTGTTGCCGTTGTTGTCAGTTTATCTGCAGCACTTTATCATATTTGTTGTAGGCTGTGATACTTATCCTTACGTTTATGCTGTTGATAAAAGCAATGAAAATGAATATCGTACTTGTACACATTCATAGATATTTTATATTTGTATTTTTAGTAGGTTGTTTTCATTTTTATTTAGTTGCTACTGTTGTTGGTTGAACATTTAATGTAATCTGTTGAAAATTGCATTTTCAAATGAGAGAACAACAACAATTGATGCATTTTTCTACACAGTTCCCCTCAAACTCAGGGGATTCATTTTCATAGCATATTCTTGTTTATACTGTTCTGATTCAGATTTCCACCACGAAAAATTTGATTAACGTAAAGTATTGTTGTTCAAAATTTAATTAATTAGTTTAACGATGTACAAGATGTTATTTAAATGACTTTCACAAATGCGAAACCAACTTTTTAAGGAATAGGGCCACAATTAAGCCTTTGAGATAAATAAATGAGTAAAAATTAAATATATATTTTTTTATATTTCTGTTACATAACTTTGTAAAGGAGGTCAATGATATAGCTAATCAAAAATATATATATTTATTAGGATCCAGCCATGCTTGAACTTTACATCAGTGAGTATGTTTAAATTGTGTATTATTTTTAATAATAAAGTTGTTTTTTACCTTAAATTCAAAATATTTTAACAAATTGTTAAAAAAAATTCTGAAAGAACAAGAGTAAATATGGATCTACCATTATATAGGTTTAAAGTTAAAGTTATTTTTACAGAATATCATCGTGACAATAGTACTTTTAAGGGAATTATTGTCCATCAAGTCATTTTGTGAATGAGACTTCGTATGAAGACTATAGTTAAATAAGCCCTGAACATTATTAGAACCATTGTTGACATCTTGATGGCCTTATATCACTGTGATATTTTTCAATGAGCCTGTAAGGCTCATCACCGATCCTTTGTGCTTCTTACACGCCATCCCATTCACAAGGATTTCTCTCAAGTTGACAGGTATCATCAGACAATATAAATCCGACAATGAACAAGCAAAAGTACCCGAAGATACTTAATCATAATATGATATTTTAAAATTGTTACAATAACCATAATATATTTAGACTACAATCATTATTTTGAACATCTTTGCCTTATCAGCTCCGATTCAACATTTTGTTAATGCACAGACTTACCTTGTGGCCGTATGATAACAGAAACTTATCTCGAATAATTATAATTTCACAGTGCAAACCAAGCGAATTCGGATTTAAACACAGCCACTACACAGAGCGAAAAGAGACGTTTGAAAACGGTCCACGCTTAGTACCAAATTGACACCAATGTGTTTAAAGTTTTCTGAGTTGTCATACAGAACGTTGCGTTGTCGAAATAACAATGATGCGTTATTTCAATAACAATCGAGCTTTGTCAAAATTATAATATAAATTTTATACACATACATTGTCTAAATGTTGACAAACGTCGTAAGCCCACTTTTGTCAAAGGATTGTAATAATTTCGGTATTTTCTACTGGTATTTTTTCTCTGTGTACGTAGATTCCAAAGGAACTTTAATCAATTGACCAGCCAGGACAACTGACCACCAGTAGTACTAGATTATCTGGTGCTCTGGTTCGACATGTCAAATTATTCAAAGGAAAGATACATTTAATCATTACCTGTTTATAGTTTATATAAGAAAATGAGTTCAATATGTACTATGATGTAATTGCTAATAATGACTCAACAAAGGACTCAAATCATCTATCTTTTAAACTGGTAAAATTTATTTGCTAGATTGGCCCCTACAGGTGGCAGTCTTTAACCTGATTAATAGTTATCAATCGAATTATAAATTGGCGCTGCAATTAGTAACAGTCATGTAAAAAGAACCATGAAGTATGGTGATTGATAAGAAAGTCCATTACAGAGCCAAATAGAGAACATAGCAAAAAACTTCCTTAGAAAAAAAATAATAATTGCCGAAGTACTAGAAAGTCCAAAATGGTCCTAGAGATGAACCACATTAAAACTCTAAGCAAATGCGCTTTAAGTTACAGGACATGAAATTTAAATACATGTATCTCTATAAAAATATGTTTCTGTCTTTTCCCTTCAATTTCAGAACTAAACAAATTAAACAAAATTATATCGAAAAAGAAAATATTGTACCATTATACCTAAAATTATAATCTTTAATCATTGAAGACTTTTTGATTTTGAATTATTTCAAAAAAATAAGCTTTAATTGTTAAATATGTATATCTAGGCAACTTCTGAAATTACTTCGTCGTGACAGTTTCTTTCCGGAAGCATAAATATCAAAGTAGCTGATTTGTGATTGGCATACAATGCATGACGCCCATATACCAAGTATATGATTTTATGATAATATCAACGCTTTGCAACAAGGACAACAACATTTGATAAACTTGATGAATTAATTTTGAGGTATGTTTTTTTATGAAAACAACAACAAAATGTTTGCAATAGTGTGTAAGTAAGGATAAAAATATAACTCCTTGTTTTGATATATTTTGTTTAAAGAATCTATAGCGACAAGTCTGGTTATTGCTGGGAGGCAGCCACCAGGACATGGTGAAAACAACAACTTTTCATGTTCATGTTTTGTTGTTATTTTTTGTATAGCAAAAAGACAAAAAAAAGAAATGAAATGAAATATCAAAGCGCCACAAAAGACAATAAAATTCATTTCTGGTGTTAAATCACAGCTTAATTAGAATTTTTAATTATTTACTATACAACAAACCATAACGTGGTAACAAAAGCGTAAAATTTCCACGGGTATTAATATTAATAAAAAACAACAACAGCAGTAGCTGTAGCAGCAATAACAACAAAATGCAAACAAAAACGATAATATGCACACAATTTGTAAAAATGTTTGTGAATATTTATGTATATAAATGCAGGAGTGTGAGAAAGAAAGAGGCAGAGGGAAATATAATAAATAAAAAAAAAGAAGTAGAAATAGGAAAATTAAAATGAAATCCATAATGAAATGATAACAATAAGGATAATACAAATACAACAACAGCAATAAAATACTTTGTTGTTTGATTATACTTTTAGTTATTTAAATATTTTTTATATCGTGGGCCTATATTCAAAAAGTGACAATTCAAATTTTGGTTAACTTGAATTTTTGATGGCAAACTTGTAACTAAAAGAAGGTTTTACTTTAAACACTAATTTTTGTAAATATGCTATCACGAAATAATCACCGGCGAAGTCTTCACCAACACACAATTAAAACGATTGATCGGTTAATGGCTGCTCCAGTGTCGTCACCTTTGCTTAGCAATACACAACAAATAAAACAAATCTGCCGAAATGCTGACCTAAGGACTGTAAAAGGCTAAAACGATTGATCGGTCAATGGTTTATTATGCTGCTCCAGTGTCGTCACCTTTGCTTAGCAATACACAGTGACAAATAAAACAAAGCTGTCGTAATGCTGACCTAGGGACTGTAAAAGGCTGCTAACAAATTTCAATAAAGTAAACAGTTCTCCTGGAATGTCACCGAAGATGTCATCCTAACCTCACTAACAGTACTTCACACTGTCCAATGGATTTATGGACACAACCTACTTTTTATGACTGAATGACCAGTTTTTCTGTTACAATCATTTATATACACACAATTATAGGAACAATGCTTTCATTTGGATTAATATATTTGAATTAATATTCTTCCTAAAGTTTTATGAAAATGCTAAATATTTATTTATAAGTAAAACGTATAATTAATTACATCTATTAATTGTACAAAATATTACTCATACGTTCGTGGTTAGTAAGATTGTTAAAGAACCTTCTTTGTTATTGTATATTTTAAAATATTTATTTGGAAGTCGAGTCTAAGAGATTATTGTAGTTGCTGTCGTGTGTATCTTCAATAAGCTTTTCGGATCCGATATATTATAAGGCTGAATGTTGCTTTTGTGACATTTTTAAAAAAATATTTGTATAATATTTATTTACAATATATTTTGTTTATAAAGATATTGCTTTCCTTATCCACCTAAGTTTATCTAGAAAGTTTGGTTGGTTGGTTTACGTGGTAGTTCACTACGTGCGAACTGTCAAGTAGAATCGAAGAGATTCCGTTTTGACCGGACCACTCCACTCGTCAGAATCTAGTTTAGATATAACACAATATTTTTTTCCACCTTGTAAGTTTTTCAGATCCTTTAAATCACTTTATATTTAATTTCTTTAATAAGTACTTAGTTTGGAATTTTTTTTACATTTATTTTAATAATAAAATTTTGTTTTAATGCATTTGCTGTTTGAGGCGGTAATAATTTTAATTAACTTATTATATTTTTAATGGAATCATATTTTGTTTAGCCTTAATTTGTAATAAGGTTGTTATCATTTGATATCAACGTGCCAACAACTTCATTAGTATAATTACATTTTTTTGTATAAATATTCTCTTCTCTCTTGCTTCATCATATTTTCACGCTATAGATTGCAGTGAATCTATGCTATGGTTGAAAGCTGCAGAGCTGTAGTTTAAAAAGGGGATGATTCACAAATTTAGTGTAAGTTGGAATTAATTTTATTTAAATTTAAAAAATTTTAACTTTAAATTATTTTATTATATTAAAAAATATATAAAGATAAATCTGTTTTTAATTATTATATTTCCTACAACACTGAAATTATTGCTTTATAATAATAAAAAAATGGTTTTTGCTGGATGACTGAAACCATAAAAAATTATGCTTTAATTTTTTTTACCACTTTTACCACCTAAAAGTAGGCTATAGAAATATTTTAATAAAAATAATTAAGTTTTCAACAATATTATCAAAATTCCATTAAATGCAATGCAAAAAATAAAAATACAGCTAAAATTTAGTTGATTAATAACCATCATAAACTAACGTCACTTGGTTAGAGACAGCAACAATTTCATTCTTTCTAATTTTAGTTGTTGTTGCTGTAGTTTTCTTGTAGTAGTTTGTTTTAACTCGTAAATGAATGATAAAACTAAATTTATGCAGAAGAAGTAGAACATAATGCAACAAATCATACTAAAAACCAAACAAACGAATCAAGAAGGGAAGAAAGAACCAACCCACCAACCAACCAACCAGCCTGTCAGCAAACAAACAGTATTTTCTATCCTCAAGCCTTAAAATATGCTAACAAATACATTTGCACATACATACTACATATTATTACATTTTTACAAAAAAATATAACGAATTGAAAAAAGTAATTAAAAAATATATATACAATAGAAATCGTGATATGTATACATTGTACAGAGTTTGTTAAGTATGTTTGTTTGTGCGTCAATCACGCCTAAATGACTGCAACTGCAATTTCTTCGAATTAAGTAGAACCTATTTCAAAAAGTGCCATGCTTGGGCGAAGTGATTTCTTTTTCAATTACAATTACATTTGTAGTAATTGTAGTTAAAGTTTTTATGTTTTTTTCAATTTCAATTATTTGTAAAGTGTAGTTGATCAATAACTAATTACTTGTAATTGTGAACTGCTCTCTTATAATAACATGTAAAATGTAAGAACTCAATTACAAGTAATGGTATTTGGTTATTGGTCAATATTATTACAAGTAATTGTAATTGACATTATATCAATTATAATTACATATAATACATGTAATTGATTATTCCTCAATTACTCATAACAAGTAATTGTTTTCGAAAATTTAAAACTAAGTAGGTACAACAGGACTAAACTTTTTGAAATCATTAAAACAATTTACGACTACAATTAAATTAAAGTAATAATTTAATCGCAATAAGCCGGGTACAACAAGCCAGTGTATGTAATTTTGTAAGAGTGTGTGCATGAATGTTTTAGAATTATAACAATATAATGAAAAATACATTACACCCAAGTTGCAACAACAACAGCAGCAGCAGGAAAAAATATAAGACAACAAATTATAATGTTTATCATTCTGTCATCATCAACATCATAGTCGTCAACATAATGCTGATGACAAGGATGTTGTTTACAACGTTGATGATGATGATGATACCGAAGGTAGTTAGAGTGTGAGTGAGTGACTTTATTGCTGCGAGTGTAACTGTCGTTGTTGTTGCTTTATGTTAGTTTGTGTGAATTTATGTATAAAAACAATAACAATAATAACAGCAGCAACAACAACAACATGAAGTAATGTAAATTAAAATGCATTTACACACATAAACAAAACCTGTAAAAATGTGTATGAAAGGATTTCATTTTGTTGTTCTATATGCAAGAACAACATCTTTTATACATAAATGCATTATACAACAGCAATTATTTATTTGTACACTTGTATGACAACTTACTGTAGAGCGCTAATTTCAACACTCGCATGTTTAAAAGTATTTAGGTATGTATAGGTTTACAAATATTCATATGTATGTATGAATGTATTTGTATATGCATATATGTATGTTTATTCATGTAAGCTCTTAATATTTTGTCCTTATTTTCATTATTTTGTTATTCTTCCTTGTAATGTTTACCCCATAAGCTAATATAATATTTTTCTCGCGTTTCTTTACCTCGTTGCAATGTAAGAAAATATGCATTGAAAAATAATGTTGAAAAATAATTATGATTACATTAATTTAAACGGAATATTGCTGTAGGCTTTATTTTTTAAGGGGTTAAATCCTTAAAGGACCCTGAATGTATTTTTTTCTTTCGTTTTTATACTTTAAATAAGTGTCAACTATGTAAGCGATTGTTTCTTGTAATAAAATTGCAATTTCAGAGTAGAAAAGAAAATTTTTCTTAACGCATCTTAAGAATATGAAATTGCTAAAGGCAATTATTATTGGATACTTATAAAAAATAGGATCACAAGTTTGAAATATTTGGTCTTTAGGTTTTTCTATAAAACTTAAAAATCGAGTGAATTTCTATTATTGCTATTCCACCTATATATTCTAAAAATAGATGTTAAAATAGCCCTTGAAAAATATTTCGACTTTAGCTGTTCGAATTTCACAGATAAACTAGTTAGTTAGTTAGTTTGAAAGGAGGATGTATACACATCAAATCCGAAGAAATACACCTAGGCCTCTATCGGGCCTGTTGTGCGCTCCTTAACCAGTGCCACGGGTGGGAATCGAACCCACCACCTCCGGTCTACCAGACTAGAACACTAACCACTAACCTACCGGAGGCCACTAACTAACTATTTTTTCTTATACAGTTTGTATGGTAAATATTTATATGAAATTACACATATGTACAAAATTTGATGATTTTAGCTTTTATTCAAAACTTAATATTTATTTAATTTAAGTGGGTACAAATATATATATTTTAAATTACAGTTAAAATTTACATAATTTTTTTATTTCTTTTTCAAATTAAAATTCATGTTATTTTCTTTTCTTTTCAGATGTATCATCTTATGTTTGCTTGCTGGTGTTTTTATTTCAGTTAAAGTCGCGAGTGTTTTATTTATCGGTATAAAATTACTACCGTTAAACTTAGCTATTCAATAAAAATGGGCTTCATAAGAAAGTCTTAGCAATTATGCAAAAATGTAAAATTTTCTTAAAATGAAAGCAAAATAATTATTATGAAAGAGCCTCAGTTTGGTACCAACGAATGAGTCAGTTAGTCAGACAATTAGTTAGTTAGTTCAAACTAGCAGATTTTCGATTTATTTCTAACTTGTATAACTCTGTCCGTCCGTCCACTCAAAGAAAGAGTACAAGGCAGCTCATTTGAGAGCTCATTCGGTTTCGCTGATGTAAACTTTGTAATCAAACTACAGGTCGCAATTTTTAAGATAATTCAATTAAAATTTGGGACATAATCTTCTATTGTCCCTGGGAAGAAGGTTTCTGGTAGGATTCGAAACCTCTACATCCTTATGATGTCACAGAAATCAATTCTGACAATGTTGAAAATTTGACAAAAATTTTTGCCAACATAAATTTTGGTTGTTAAATATTTTTCTGCCAATATTGTAAGATCTGACAGCCGGGATACGGAGCTTTGTACATATTTGTCCATTTCACAATCAATGCCGTATCGTTGTAGCGTTGTATGTCATAAAAATGTTTCAAATAAAATTTTTTGAAACAAAAACAAAGAAATTATAAAAAAAATAAGACATACTACGATACAACCGTACAACATGGATTGTAAATTGGACAATTGTTTTAATGATACATTACTTAAGAAATTATATTGAGCTCTAAGCCATTTTTATACATTCACATATAGTTATAAACTTTTAATTTAAATTTTCTTTTATAAAAACAACAATAAAACTAAACAAAAAATTAAACTAAAATTCATATTTACTTCCTCTTCCAGAACTCCATTGTTGTTGGTGGTAAGGTAAGTGAAGTACAATATTTTTCATTATTTTTATACGATTTTTTCTACACTTGCAAATACAGGACTAAACACCCTCTTAAGTTTTATACGACTTGATTTTGTTTTTCATTCTAATAACTTTTGCAATTCTCATCCTGTCGCCGGTAATATGAGTGAAAAAAAACTCAACAAATCTTTTTATGTCCCATGTTGTAAATAAAAATAAAGCAGCAACAAAAACAATAATTGCAGTAGAAACAGCAACTACAACAACAATATTATGATGATTTTGATTATGTTTATGAAATATGATTTCATTTCATTTCGCTAAGAAAAGACAAAACAACAATATTAAAAAAGAGAAGAACAAGCTCGAGGAATTGGAAACGGAGGAGTGGTGTTAGGTAGAGGTAGAGAACAATGAAATCTGGAAAAAATCATTCATTCGTTCATTGTTCAAAAGCATTGTCTTGAGTTGTTGCTAGTAGACATTTGTTGTTTTTATTCTCTGTGTAGGTGGCTACATGGGTGGGTGGTTAGTGTTTTAGGGTAGTGTGTTTGAGTGTGTGTTGTTAACAGTTGCCAACAACATAATCAGAGTAACAAATGAGATTCTGGTTGACAGTTTTTGTTTGTTTATGTTTTGTTTTTCTATCATTCTTTTACTATATTAATACAAATAAGACGTTTATAAGATAATGTTGTAAACTCCATTTCATTCATAAACTAATCTAAATATAACTACTATCTATTCAAATTAAAAAGTTCAAATTTTCGGATCTGATATGAGCTTAAATTTCCAAATATTTAAACTTGGATTACTTTGTACTTGTTTATTTCAAAACGTTAAAAAAGGACATTGCAGTTTTTGTTTCTATGCTCGGTTGTATAAAAAACAATAAACATATACTCCATAGTTTTTGTTCTTGTTTATGTGTAATGTAAACGACTGCATTTAAAATTATAAACACATACTCAACACTTTTATATAGAAAATATTTAATTATGATCCTTGTTGAAAACTTTGCTGCTGTTTTATTAATTTGTTTATGAGAACCTATGTCATCAGATATTAGGCGAGGTTAATGGGTCTATGTTTGCGATGTATAGGTCATTATTTTCAAGATTTAAGAACAGTTCCTTTGGATACATGAACAATGTATGTTAAACATGTTTAAATCAGTTGCAATCATCCCCTCCCAAATTATAAATTAAATATAGTGTTTGTATTTTTGGTGCCATCTTAATGTAATCAATACAGTATTTATTACATTATTCATTGAATTTAAATATAAAATTTATATAACATTGTTTCTTGAAAACGCATAAACTACCATTCTGTTGTTTTTTTTTAATTCAAATAATATTTTCAATTTTACATTTGGCTGCGTTCAACATAGAAACTGCATTTTATTATGTATGAGTTGTTTGAATGTTGAATATTTAGTATAAAATATTTCGGTTTGATTTTGGTTTTTATATCAATTATGTTGATTGCATTTGCTTTAGATAGATAGACATTTTGTATTGATTTTGCTGCAATTTGTTTATTTATTCATTGATTCATTGGTTGGTTATTTGTTTCTTTGTAAAATAAGGATTTTTTAATAAAATTTTTATATTGAATGAATTTTATTGTAAAGATATTTGATCCATATCAATTTGTGTATATTTTTCTATATTTTTTATAGAATTTATTTATTTATTTTTGTTTTTAAATTTGCTCATTGAGGTAAAAATACTCTTTATTTTATAGCAATTTAAATAATTAAACTTAAAATCTGAAATTGAATTCAGATTTTTATATTTATTATTTTATGTTTTTGTTCATTAAATAATTAATTATTGTTAACAAAAAAGTATTATTATTGATATGTTTCAACTTTAAAAACAGTCAATTGTCCAAAAATTTAATAAAGTGAAAAAACTTTGACATCCTCATTTCTTCACTCAAAAAAGTTTTACAGTAATTGTTTTACGTATGTATCTAAACTAGTTTGGGAAGTTCAATAAAACGAAAACAACTTTTAGAGTCTAATCTCTAGATTACTTGGAGACAATAAAGAGACGATTGTTTCCGCTCTCGCTTACAAAGGGGACACTAAAGTGACAACTGTTTTCATTCTCGTTTACAAAGGGTACATTCGTGACGATGGCTCAAAACATACGAATTACAATCATCCTGGTGGTTAACTATTAGTGGAAATTACTGTCTTTTTTGTATGCATTGACTCTTTGTCGAACTGCTGGATATTGTTTCCAAACATATATTGTTGCATAAAATCGAACTTAAATATAAAATAACAAATATTTAATAAATATATTTTTCGGACTTAATTTTTAATATTTAATTATTTTCAATAACAAAATGTACAACATCGTTTTTGAATTTACAAAAAACTCGTGGAAAGAGGGAATGTTATTGTTATTGAAGTTGGTTTACTTCATTATATTATTTATAAAAAAACTGTAAAAACAATTGTTTTGAATAATTTTGTAGGAAAAACTTTATTAGTCAAAATAACTAAAAAATAGTTGTTTTTATTAATTTGTAGGTTCCCAGTAAAATATTTTTAAATTTTGGAAACGAGTATTGTAGGTAATGTAGTTATTTCATACATTACTTGCTAATGAGTTGCCTTTATCAATAACACAAAGACTTGGTTCACTCTGGGAAACTTTTGTTGAGAAACTTTTGATAATTTGACCTGGTTCAATTATTATTGGGAAACTTTTGATTTTTGTGTGTGAGAGAAAGAAGTATCAACCATCTCTTTCTCTCACACACAAAAATCAAAAATTTCCCAATAATAATAATAATTGAACCAGGTCAAATTATTATTTTTTTTTGAATAGACTTTGTGTTCAATTGTCGATAGCGTCCAATAAGGAATTAGATAGAGTTCGATAGTGTTCGTAATCGATATATTTCAATATTTAATTCTTTTCAGGAAGTAGACAGTGTAGACACTTCAAACTTGCTAACCACCATATAATAATTATTTGCTATAGACCCACAGAAGTATATACATTTATTATTGGTTTCTAATAGGTTGACACCATAAGGTTAGAACGGGAGGAATTAGAGCGTTGTTTAAAAATATTATCTATTGATGTTTAGTATTGTCTAATAAAAGTCCAGCTTTTAATACAAGTCTTAATGGAATTGAATGTAGACTAACCCTGGACATTACAGCCCAGGTTTATATCGACAGATGCCTCTAATGGTGATCTTCATCTATCATGTGGTATATAGTTTGAGGCATATATAAGACTTCCAATGTGCGTTAACTCTAACTTTGCGATAGTTATGCCACCTGAGCTCAGTGGAGTACAAACAAATATTAATAGTTTTTTCTTACCAA
>NC_060951.1:65532067-65533184 GCF_022045245.1 Lucilia cuprina
AAAAAATAAATAAATGTTTTAAATAAAAAAGAATATTTAAAAATTAACAGGTGGCAGGCAGTTATTTCATTTTGAAAACAGTTTGTAAAGGAATTAATTTTTTTATTAAAAAAAATGTACTGGATTCAAAACAAAACAGTATTATAAGACAGGCCGAAAATTTGATTTGAAAAAGTCGAAACCCTGATACCAAGTTAGCTTTATCTAAATGATTGAGCCGCGATTTGAGATATGGTGTTGTAAAATTTCAAAAACGCCATGTTTGGCAGAGGTGGCTCAGTCCTAAAGGTGAAAATTTCTAGGTGTTGTGGTCACCACTACGTAGTAAACAATTATATTGTTATGTTTGAACAATAAAAACTCCATTATGATCTTATTCCTTTAAATTCTGGTAACTTTGTTGTTTTCATTTACCATACACATGTGTAATGCATATAAATTTGTGTGTTTTTTCTATTGTATTGTCATCTTGTTGTTGTTTAATCACTGATTAAATATAGAGGGCGCTTTAGTGATTTCATTTAATTTTGTGATTTTTTATTTTGTATATATTTTTCTATTGATGATTGACAACAATATGAGTTGTTGTTGTTTTATTTGATTTCTTTTTAATTAAATCGTAATCTATGCTATTTTTTACAAAAGCAAAAAAAACAAGAATAAAAGTTCGTCATTTGCAAATAGTCTCTCTTCTACTCTCTGTAGTTAAGTTCATTGTTCTATTGAATTTTAATCAAATGTTGTTAAATACTACCACTACTTTTACACAAACACTAAAATCATACATTTACACATGTGTAATATGTAGTTCCTGTACTTCACCAATTGCAATTATACTTCACTTAACACTTCCGGCAAATAAAATAATTTCGTTCTAAAGTAAAATATCGAAAATACAAATTTTACACTACTTAGGGATTCTTAAGTGAGACTAACTTCACTTTAGATTTCTTAGGGAGGTTAAAGTAAATATTGAATTATCTGCATTTTCAATTATATGAAAATTCGGGTAATCGAGGGAATTTATTTACTCCTTTCAAAACTACTGGGTTGATTTACAATTGATGTATGCAATCTACCACATGTGTGTTTGTGTAAAAATGTCTGTTTATGTTTT
>NC_060951.1:65533284-65559625 GCF_022045245.1 Lucilia cuprina
TACAAATTTTGTCTTGCAATATTTTATATGCGTTTTCTAAAAACGTTGCAAAAGAAAGATTGTAAGATCAGTCGATTATTAGACATTTTCTGAACATTTTACTGACAACGGCTTTTAGACACTCATCAATAGGGTTCTATAGTTGAAACGAAAAGTCGACTTTTCGTCTTTTTGCATTGAGTTAAAAGTTGACATTTCGACTTTATTCATTTAGTTAAAAGTAGACTTTTAGACTTTTCGACCTTTAGTATTTTATAAATAGTCGACTTTTTCCGACATTTTCCGACTTAACCCGAATTTTTCCGACTTTTCGACTTCATTGACTTTTTTCGACTTTTATTTACAAAGTCGACTTTTCGACTTTTTTCATAGACGATAGTCGAGTTATCGACTTTTTTGGAAGAAAATAGTCGACTTCGACTTTTTTCAAAGTCGAGATATGGAATAATTGAGGAAATGTATGAAATAAATAAATAAATTTTTACCATTTTATATTAACAGCATTGTTCAAACACAAAGCAATTTTCATACCCATCAAAAACATGTTTATTACTCAAGAACTTACTTTTCAATGACTACTACATACCGAATGTATTACTTAGAAGGATTCTAGTAATGACTTACAAATAACTATATACTTAAGTACTTACTGTTTAGGCCAGCAAGTTTGTTTTTACCAAAAAACGAGACTCATCCTCGTAGACGATTTTTTTGCAAAAACAAATCTAATTACCTAGTAAGTACTTACCCAGTTTTTGCTGTGTATATTTAATTTATATCGATTTTTGAATACAACATAAGTGGCAAACTTTTGATTATTTCAAAATTATTATTATAATTATTTTATTATAGCATTTGTTATCTCAGTGAGAAATAAATGTCCTAATCCGTTATTGACGTAAGACAGTAATTTGAATTAGTCCAAAAACATTAATTGGAGATAATTAACAATGGAAAAACATTATCAGGTCCAATGACATTAGCCGATTTAAGAAAATCTTTTTTTATTATTATGCATTCAATCATGACCCCCGTTAAAATAATTAAACCAAATCTGCAAATCTCTTCAATTCATTTCTCTATTGTTCACCAGTCAAACAAATGTGAAATGATTATTTTTTGTTTTTTCCTTTTCTTTTGCAGAAATATATACTTCACATAATCAACATGTGTAAATATTGTTAGTTACATGCATTAATTTTAATATTTCTGATCATTTTTTTTATTGTTATAATTATGAGAAGAACAACGAGAACGTTCTTTCGTCACCCTCAACACCAGAATTTGAATCGTAAAGTGTACATATTTGCATTATTATTATCATCACTCCATATTATGGAACTAGTAGAGCGGGTCAGGGATGGTTAAACTTTCTTATTATGATTATAAAATAATATCTACATTGATTCTAACACGATGAAGTATGTGGGAATATACATATGTACACATATGTATGTATGTATGTATGTATATGCAAAAGTGATGAATATAGTATGAATACGTTAATATAAATACATTTTTTTCATTTTCATCTCATTTCAATTCATTTCATTCATTTATTTTTCATTATTCTTTTATTTTTTACTTTTTTTACACAATATCATTGGATAACAATGGTTAGTTGGACGTCGTTGGTTCATTGGATTTGATTTTGAATTTTTATTTGTGAGTTTTTTTGCTCCCACTTTTTTTGTGTTAAACAATAATAAAACTTGTACTAAAGTATAAATGATTCTAGCTACGTTTGTATAAAATAATTGTTTGGATTGTTTTTTTTTTTAATTTTTTTTGAATTCATTTCCACATGTTCTTGGTGTAAATCTAACGCAGAAAACCATTAATAGATGGTTAGTTTTTGCGTAATTATATACATGTTTAGTTTTTTATTAGTTTTTTATAATATTTGGTTGAATAATTAGTTATTTTTTTTAATTAAAAAATTTTTTGGTAGGTTGAATAATTAAAATATATATCATACACATAAGTAATATATATGAATTTATTGTGTGGTCAGTTTTATCAAAGAATTGTTATTATTTGTGCATAAAAATCTTTTATTTAGTTAAAGAGATATACTTTTAGGAAAAATCTGTAACTAATAAAATTTATCACCTAAAATCAATTTTTATTATGATAACATAAGTTCCTTTATCTTGAAAACTAAATGAAATTAAATTTATTTTTGGAAACTAGAAGAATTATAGCAAAAACAAAAAGCCGAGAGAAAAAACTTAAAAGTCCATTGATCTTACAAACTAGAAGAGATAGAGCAAAACATATTAGAGTATTATTGTTAATAAACTATATGACCGATTTCTGTTTTTTAAAACTTACTGGAACGATATTCCAATTATTTGCTATTAAAATATAAAAATTAAAACTGAGTGTCAAAAATTTAAAGAACATTTTTTAAAAATGTCCTTGATTATTTCAAATAATTGAAAAAACACTCGAAAATAATTTGACATTTAAAATTTTGATTATATTTTTTAAAACAAAATGTTTTAAAACCTAAGGTCTCGCCGAGCACTCTAATTAAAAATTGTTTACTTAAATAATTTGCATTTTAAACAATATACAATTTTATATTCCAGATAAATGTTTTTTGTTGTTTTTAATTTCATTAAAGTTAAGCTTTATATATTTTTTAAAGTTGATTACGTGCTATAGTCCATACTTTAAGTAATTCCCCTAGAGAAGTACTTATTTATTTGTTTGTATTATTTTTTTATGGCATTTTACATATAAATTTTGTGTTTTAAATTATTTTTATTACTTTTCAATATTATTTTCTTTCGTTGTTGTGTTCTAATTTGAATTAATTTATGCATTTTATAATTTTTGGTTTATTTTTTTTATATATTGTTCATGTCTTGTGGTTTGTTTTTATATTATTTTTTTTGCATATAGTTTTTTGCATTTCTACATGTGCATATACATTTACACTCTGTATTAGGGTGAAACCAATAAGTTTCATTTAAAACTTACGTTGATAAGTAATGGTTTAAAATGCTAACCATTTACTTACACAATATGATTTAAGTCGCTATTTTAACACGAGGATGCAAGTGCTTACTACACCTTCTTACAAGCAGGGAGTTAGGTAAGTACTTACAACGATCGCCAGCAAATACGGAGTTAAGCAATTAACTTTATATCTGAGCAAAAAGGCCTACAAGGATACGTCTATTAGTATTATTATTAGTTTTGACAAAAGAATTAAATTATGTTAAAAACCAAGTTTGAAAACAATAGCTTAAGGCTAAAAGTAATTACTTACATTAGGTCATGTAGGTCATTACTAGACTCATTCTAGGTAATATAGATAGTTTTTTTGTGTCTCTAATTCACAAAATATATGTTTTTAATCTTTGGTGTAGTAATGTTATTCTTATTGCCTCATGTTCGTAAGAAAGAAAGCAGGAATGTGACAATAACTTTCCATTAAAAACTTGGTAATGACTTGCAATTGTAACTACTTACCTATTAACATACTTTTCAATGACATTAATAATGTGTTATACAAATACCTTATAAATCATTACTCAGCTTCTGCGTTTTTTCTTATTACTTGTTAGCGATTGTGAAAAGTAATTGTCTCCACTGACGCTACCATGTTAAAATAATGACTTAAAATGCTATTGTGTAAGCAAATATCAATGAAAGTTTTTGCTGCGTTTTGTCTAACTCGCAAGTTATTTTAAATATGATTTTATGTCATTATTATAGTAGTTATAAGTAATGCAGACTAGTGATTGGAATGTAAGTTGTTGTTAAGTTTTTTTTTTTATAAAAAAGTTTAGTAATTGCTTTAGCATTTTTGTTGTTGTAATTTTTAGACAGTTTTTTTTGCAAAGTTACTTTAGTGTCCCATCAGTTGTTTTTTCTTCAAACAATTTAGTACCAGTCTAATGTTCATCGTACAAAATGTACTGTAGTTGTATTTAAGTATATTTATAAGTATTTATGTGGGTCTGTGTGTTTGGTGAAGTATAGTGAGCCCATATGTAGTGATGAATTTGCCCAAGAGAAATTTGAAAATAAAAAAGACACATTGAGTACAGTAAAAAACAAAACCTTGTACAAAATAATAAAACATCTATCTATTTAAAAATAAAAGAGTGATAAACTACGGAACTACGTTATGACTCATGATTATATGTTATAGGGATCGTAAGTAGTGTTTCTGTAGTTTTAAATTTGTTTGATCGGAAGCATCGACGTTTTAATTTTCTGTCAATTACACCTTGAAGAGTTTACATATCCAATCAAGGGCCGGCAACTCGGACCGGGCACTACTAGTATAAATATAAACTATTCATATTGTTGTTAAGAATTCCAGATTAAAAAGCCTGGTGTTGATTTTAAAATTTTCTTCAATTATATAATAAGATACTCTTCAATGACTTACACTTTCCGCCATCATTAATTACACCGACTTAGTATAGGTCTTAGACTTTTAAAGTTCTAAATATAAAGCGTCTGTGATAAGTATTTGCCTCGAACAAAATACTGTATTATTACGTATTACTATAAAAGTGTTGACTATAGTTTTGCACAATACTGTACCGCATGTGTTTTGTTATTGTGTGCATTTGTTTAGTTTTTGTTTTTATTTTTTATTATTTTTTTATGTTTATATTTTAACATTTACTTTACTCAGAAAGTCAGCCAGCCAGCCAACCAACCAGCCGGCTAGTTGAGGCAAAATCAACAAGCTGGGCTCAAAATACTTTCAGTAGATTTTTAAATTCAACATCAGTACGGTTTTTGAAGTGTTCGCAATTGCATTAAAATAATATACAAAAGAAAAAAAGGAAATAAATACAAAATATAAATTCGAAATTAAAATAAAAGTGAAATCTTGTACAAGAAAAAAGTGATATAAAATGAAAATATTTAAACCAGTTAAAATCAATTGTTGAAGTAAAAAAAAATTGCCCATAAATTGCAAAGTATTGAAAATTAGTAGCAATATTCTTTATTTTTCATTTTTTTTTGATTTTGTAATTAACGTTTATAATTAAAAGTAAATAGATTAATAAAGTCGGCGATTTTTTTAATTACTTTAAAATAGCAAACTACTTTTTAATTAGTCATTTGTTTTAAAATTTAAATTATATTTTGTATTCTTCATAAAGTGCTTAATTTGTTTAATGCACTGATTAATTATTGTCTATAATTAGAACAACAATAGAAAAAATATTTCAAACGAAGCAAAAGATTCTGTAATGTACAACCTTAAGTGCAAAATTCGATAAAACATGTTTTACAATAACAGCACAGACCCACAAAAATTTGTAACTGAGAGAGGCCAACCTAGCGTTAAATCCTAGGTTGGCGTCAGAATTACATATTACATCAGGTTATCTACATATAGAGTCAAGCTGTTTGAAGAAAAACATAAGAACAGGATGATTTTCGTAAGGGAATTTTTTTTGGGTCAATTCTGGACCAAACTCTTTAGATTCCCAAAAAGTCATAAATTTGTAATTATAAAACTAATTTCTCTTTATATTTTGATTAAATTTTAAAATCTGTTGGGAAACATTTTGGTTCATAAATAACTTGGACCTTATAAAGAGGCATTTCAAACACCAAGAAAATTTTATAGGGTATCATATATTTGGTTATGCCCGACTTGTTTTTATATACATTAAAATATCAGTTGTATTTATATAATTCAAATATATACGTTGATGGATCTTTAAAGACTTTAAACTTATGACATTTTAAAATTCTATAAATAATTTATCAATATGTGTAATTTGCATATATACAAATAAGTTCATTACTTTACAATTTTCTGTCATTTAATTGCAAATTGAAATAATGTTTTTTTTGCTGCAAAGTGAAGAATTATAATAAAAAAAAATAAATGAAAAAAAAAAAACAATTAAATAGTAAAAAGATACAACGTTTAAAATAAACAAATAAACATGAATATAAAGACCTTAATTTTACCTTTAATCGTACAAATTTGTTTCATATTCTCCGCAAGAGCCAACGAAACGGAGGAAAGGTTTGTATCTATGTTATGCGTGAAATTGCAATTGAATCGTTTGAACAAATGTTATTATGAAGATAAAATCTAATTATAAAGTAAAAGTGTTGTAATATTTTTTTTCTTGGTTTTGAATTAAAAATGCGGGTTTGAAATCAGAATTATTAATTATATAATAAACACTTCCTTTACAGATATTCCTATTTATTTTAATTATCTTTTACGATTCATTTGAAATTAATCACAAAATTATACATCCATTCCTTCGCTTATAATTTATCACCGTCCCTGCTTACAGCCCACTATGGATATGCACCACATCGGATTTATGCCTACTAGACACAGCACCCAATGTTGGTGATGTCAAACGTTTTGAAAGTCAAAATGATTGTCGTTTGTCGTGTGGTAAATATGGTGCCATTTGGCCAATGCCAACCGGTGATTGTAGCCTCTCCAAAAATCGAGTGCACTTTGATCCATGGAAAGTGCGTTTTAATGTGGTAGCACCAACAGCGGCTACCACACAATTTATACGTGAAACAAATCGTATATTTTTGAGTAACATCATTAAGGAGTGTGTACGCAATTGTACACTGGACAATAGCAAAGAGGTTTTGGTAAAGGCCACCATAGAGTCTACAAGTTTAGCGCTCGATTGGTCTACAGATGAATCGTATGTGCTGTTAATAAGAACTACAGGTGGGATTAGGAAAAAATTTTAAATTATAATTGCTGAAATATAAAATTTTCTTAAAGGTACCGCCACTTTTGTGGACATTAAAGCTCCTACGGTTTATGGTGCACGTCATGCTTTTGAGACTTTAAGTAATTTAATAACTGGCTGCATAACGTAAGAGGTTTTTTTGATTTTCTTACAACATGTTTATAATTTGTTTGGATTTGTAAAATTTAGCAATGGTTTGCTGATGGTCGATGCAGCTCGTGTTTATGATCGTCCTTTATATCCTCATCGTGGTGTATTACTGGATACATCACGTAATTTTATGCCTTTAAGACAAATACGTAATACTTTGGATGCCATGGCTGCCTCGAAGTTAAATGTATTCCATTGGCATGTGGTGGATACACATAGTTTTCCTTTAGAAATTACTAGAGTACCAGAAATGCAACGGTAAGGATAAAGTTTTGGGAAGAATCGGACAAATCGATAAAACGATAAGAAATGTAAACAGGAACGATTATAAGTGGGAACTTAGCCAGTTTTTACTTATAGCAGAGATTTAAAATCATACATAAGACAATTTTAAAATTAAAATGGCGACAAGAGTTATACATAGGTTTTTGAACTAATTTAAAAACATAACTTGCTGTAGTAAAGGCAAGAATAAGATCATGTTTAATAATATGGATTTTAAAATTTTAAATTGTTATTATTCCGATAAATATCGTGTTTTTAATGTTTACATAGGAAGGTTTAAAGATCAAAATAACAACTCCAGTATCGATACTCATTTGAAAAGAGAAGTTAAAAAAGGACACTTGTACTACTAAAACTGTACTAAATGATTTCAAATTTATAGGCGATGCAGCATGGAATGAATAATGTGAAATTTAAACTCAATTTATTTACAGCTTTGGAGCATATTCTCCTACAAATACTTACTCTCGAACTGAAACCATAAACATGATCAAATATGCTAGACTACGAGGCATAAGAGTGCTTATGGAAATTGATGGTCCTTCGCATGCCGGTAATGGTTGGCAATGGGGTCCCATGGCTGGCATGGGTAATATGGCTGTGTGTATTAATCAAAAACCCTGGCGTTCATTTTGTGTACAACCGCCATGTGGTCAACTTAATCCTTTAAATGACAATATGTACTCGGTAATGAAGGAAATCTATGAGGATATTGCCGAAGTAGGAGCTCCAGAAGAAACCATACATATGGGTGGTGATGAAGTGCATATAGACTGTTGGAACAACACAGAAGAGATTACTAAGAAAATGCGTGAAACCGGATTTGATCTGTCGTTACCAAGTTTCTATAAGTTATGGTCTGTCTTCCATGAGAAAAACTTAGAGTCTTGGGATGAAGTTAATCAGAGGCAATATCCCAATATTAAAGAACCTAAATCAACGATAGTATGGTCTAGTCATTTAACAGATCCTCAGTATATAGAAAAATATTTGGCCAAAGAACGTTTTATTATACAAACTTGGGTGGGGGCATCGGATCCTCTAAACGATCAATTGTTGAAAATGGGTTATCGTATTATAGTTTCCACCAAAGATGCCTGGTATTTGGATCATGGTTTTTGGGGAAGAACGCAATATTATAATTGGGCCAAAGTATATAACAATAAAATTGAAACTAATCCCAAGATTTTAGGTGGTGAGGTGTGCATGTGGAGTGAATATGTAGATCAAAATTCTGTGGGTGAGTTGGTGTAAACTTTTTACATATAAATGGTGATTGTTTTATATGATTAAACTTCTTACAGAGGCTCGCATTTGGCCTAGAGCGGGTGCAGCTGCTGAGCGTTTGTGGTCAAACCCCAAGACTAACTCCCTTCTAGCTCAATATCGTTTTTATCGTTACCGGCAACGTTTGATTGCTCGTGGTATACGTCCCGACGCTGTTGCCCCTAAATGGTGCATCTTAAATGAGGGTCAATGTTACTAAGCTAATCTACCAAAAAATAAAGGGTGCCTTGTTAAAAATTCCTTATATTAAATGTACATTTTATTTGTATTGTTATAATAAAAAAAATATTTATTAGTTTTACATTATCTGTTAACATTTGTTTAATTATATACATAAATTAAAATGTTTACTTAATATAACCTTGATCTATGGCATGTTTGAATATTTCAGCAATACGTTGCCTTTTTGCTGGCTCCTCGAAAGGTTTAATATTCCATACATCGGTTAATACTGAGTTTTCGGTTATTTCATCCAAATCAGCCACTTCGTCATCTTCTATCAGCGACATGGGCAAAGATTCAATACCCATACCACAACCAAATCTACCAAATTCTTTTAATTCATCTAACAAATCCTGCCAAGACATAACCTTTTCGGCGTCTGCTCCCAAATCATTAATAATATTGCTGGCACTTTCATGATAAGCTTTCAGCAGAGCCTCATAATGAGACTCTCTAAGAGATTGACTAGTGCAGGAATAAATAAAGAATGATATATCAACAGCAACAGAAGCCACGCGAGCCAATTGGAAGTCAATTATTTTGATGGCCTCTGCCTTACCATCAGAACTGTAGCGTGTTAGAAAGTTAGGGGTCCAACAATCACCATGACCAAAAACAGTGAGTTTAGCTGGAATAGAGAAAATACTTCTAAGGAATATACTTCATTTTGATAGAAATAGAGCTTACATCTGGTTGACACTAAATTAATTAGATCATCGTATAAGGTTTCCTGTAGAAAATTGCCGGTAATTGTTTCATAATTAGTATTGGGAAATGTTTTTGTTATAGCATCTTGAGCTACCGAACAGGCCAACTTTAGAAAGTCTATATACCATTTGCGATTTGATTCGCAGTAGTAGGTTTCCTAAAAAGACAAATAAATGTTTTTTTTATTAAATTATTATATTATAAATTAGAAAAACCCACCTCTAAACATTTGGCTACTTTTTCAAATTCTTTTGGCTCTAAAGCCTGGAATGCCAAAGAAATACCATGGAATCTACCCATGGTACGCATGGTCAATAGACACTCCTCCAACGAGATGTAATCCTGACGGTTGGGTGCACCGTAACCCAAAAAGCTGACATCTTGTAAAGCAACAAAATCATTTTCACCATCACAATGGGTGGCATAACAAATGGGATAATCATTAAATGGATTTTTAGGATTGCGTTTCTTTTGGAATGCTTCCCAAGCGGGTACAACCTTTAAATAAAAATTTATTTCATTGCGGAAAAAGTCGGCTGAACGAAAAACCTTACGGCGGGCCATATTATCCGGCATACCCTTAACTATTAGATTAACTTCGACATTTTCGCTGAAAATTAAGAATTTTTTTATTAAGAATAAACAAGAAATAAAGTATAGACATTCGTATGAGATTAACTGATACTTTACACTAATAGAACTAAAGTATGTTTCGGAATCAAATATGTTTATACTTATCAGGCATGCCACTGAATTCCATTCCTATCGAAAGTGGAATTAACAGGTCTGTATATTTACTTTAAGTTAGGTATGAGTGTAGGGTGCAAAAACTATTTTCTTTTCAACTTACCCAGTTGTTTCATTAATGCCATAAACACACAAACGAAATACTTTACTCAAGTACGAGTCCCCTTTTTTAAAACCTTTACCAAATTTGTACGAAGTGTACTTGGTGCCGCCAGCTTTTTTTATAATTTCCTCACAGGTGGCTTCCGTGAATTTTTTCGAAATGTCCGTTAAACTCATGATGATCTGAAACTAAAATTAACAAGGTAATTTTTTATTAAAAAAAAAAATACTTGAATATTTTAAAAACATATAATTATTTATCTTTAAGTGTATGTTTGTTTATCTTAGCAGTATTTTTGAATAGTTTTATTTACAACTTAAAAGAGCAAGTTTTGTAATAATGTTTATCTGGCAGATGACATTTGGAGGGTAATGTAATACTTATGTATGTATGTATGTTTGTATGTATGTATGTATGTATGTATGTATGTATGTATGTATGTATGTATGTATGTATGTATGTATGTATGTATGTATGTATGTATGTATGTATGTATGTATGAATACATATGTATGTATGAATATAAAATATTGCAAATTAATCTTTTTTTTACAATTTCGTGTTTAATGTTCAGTAATGTTATTACCTATTACTACCCCTGTATATAAATTGCTTTGTTATTGCCAAAGGTTAAACAAATTAAAAGCCTTCTTTATTAATTATGTTTGTTTATTTACACAAAATTATGCTTGTTTATATTTACAATATTTTAAATATTATAAATGAAATTGTTAATATTAATTATTAATATATAGTTTTGTAATTTCTTGTATGTGTATATTCACCCACATTTAAATAATAATAACTATTTCGGGATACTATCTTTCACACGTCCAGTTAAAAACTATTTTAACTAGTTTTGTCCACATCAACTTTAATGAAATGTATTTATCTGCCGGCCTTTTAGTATGAACAGTTGTAAAATATAGTATGATATTAGTTCTGTAAAGAGTTACTATTGTGAATGTTACATATTAACCCAAATCTGACCTATAGGTAAAAAATTTAAATGTTTTTTGTTATATATATAAAGGGAAAACATGTTTAAACTGCTCTTCTTTACTAGTGTTTCAGGTTCGAACCATTTTTATACAATTAAACTTCTATATTCTTCTTGAGATATGCATATATATAAGTTTATTTTTCTTAAAATTTTGTTTTCTTTAAGAGTAATAGTGTTTAATTTTTAGCTTTTAAAGTGCAAAAAGTTTGAAACTGAACGCATGTTCTGTACTTCTACCTTTAGTTTTCTGAAAAGTATCATGATAACTAGGGTTCTATAGTTGAAACGAAAAGTCGACTTTTTGTATTTAGTTAAAAGTCGACTTTTTGCATTTAGTTAAAAGTCGACTTTTCGACTTTTTCCATTAATTTAAAAATTGACTTTTCGACTTTTTGCATTATATGAAAAGTCGATTTTTCGACTTTTCGACTATATGTATTTTATAAATAGTAGACTTTTCGACTTTTTCCGACTTTTATCGATTTTTTCGACTTTTTTCGACTTTTCGATTTTTTCGACTTTTTTCGATTTTTTCCGACTTTTATCGACCTATCGACTTTTTTCGACTTATATTAACAAAGTCGACTTTTCGACTTTTTTCACAGACGATAGTCGAGTTATCAACTTTTTTGAAACAAAATAGTCGCCTTCGATTTTTCGACTTTTTTCGACAAAATTCGATTGTTCGATTATTCGAAAGTCGATTTATGGAACCCTAATGTTAACTTGAAAATTATTCACGTTTAGTCAAAATTGCACAAGAACATTTTTGCTCAGTGTTCTTTTTATTGTGAATTTTATTTTAATTACAAATATATACAACTCTGCGTAAGTGCAAACAAATACACAGCTGACTTTCGTTTTGTTTACACTCTCTCACACAAACACAAAACAACACAATTTTTGCTTTGAGCAACAAGTTTTTAAATAATTTTTTACTTAAATTATGCATTTAAATAAAAACTTTGTTTAAATATTAAAAGGAAACATGAATCGTTATAAAGTCAGTTCCCTAGTGGGAGAAGGTTCTTTTGGTATGGTGTACAAAGCCGTGCGTAAAGATGATGAACAGACAGTAGCAATAAAAGTTATATCCAAAGTAAGATATTTTTGATGAACATATAAATTGTATATAAAATAACTTATGTTTAAATAGCGAGGACGTTCTACTCGTGAGCTAAAGAATTTACGAAGAGAATGTGATATACAAGCCCAACTGAAACATCCAAATGTCATTGAAATGTTGGAGTCTTTCGAGACTAAAAATGAATTGGTTGTGGTTACAGAATTTGCTCTCATTGATTTGCATCGCTATATGTCGCGCAATGGTGCCTTGACAGAGGATAAGGCTCAACGTTTAATCTGTCATTTGGTATCTGCTTTGTATTATTTACATTCTAATCGTATTTTACATCGAGATTTAAAACCCCAAAATGTTTTACTCGATGAAGATTTACATGCCAAGTTGTGCGATTTTGGTCTGGCCAGAAACATGACTATGAGTACTCATGTCTTGACTTCAATTAAAGGTACTCCCTTATATATGGCCCCAGAGTTATTGGCCGAAAGGCCATATGATCATCAGGCTGATTTGTGGTCTTTGGGTTGTATATCGTATGAAACTATGGCCGGACAACCTCCATTTTGTACCACGTCCATATTGCATTTGGTAAAAATTATCAAGCACGAAGATGTAAAATGGCCAAGTTTTCTCAGCAGCGAGTGTCGCTCATTTTTACAGGTAAATAAATCATGTAAACAAATCATTTTGTGATGTTATGATTATTCATATATATTTGTAAAGGGTTTATTGGAAAAAGATCCTTCCTTACGAACCAGCTGGGCTCAAATTTTATGTCATCCCTTTGTTGAAGGTAAACTATATATAAAAGCTGGTATTAAAGCCGAGAATTCACCTTTTATTAATCCTCAAATTAATAAAAATAAATCAAAAACTTCGAATACAAAAGAAAAGTAAGTAAATTTGATGAAATATTAAAAAAGTTGTATAAACCTCAGCAATCATGTATTTAATTAGTTTGGATCTTAATAAAATTACCAAGAATTTGCGAACAATTAATTTGAACGAAACCCAGGACAATCTTATGTGTTCGCGTGACAGTATTAATGCCATACCACCCAGCGACATTGAACAATTAGAAACGGATGTTGAGGATAATATAAATCGTATTTCGGTACCTTTTACCGAACAGTCATATCGCAATGATAATGCTAAAACGATTAACCAAACACCCACGAAACAGCCAGATATTGTTCCAGTTTCAGCAGCACCAGTAGTGAATTCTCAGACTTGTTTTGTAAGCGGAAATAATAATATGATTTTAAATCATTTAAATGATAATTTTGCCCTAAATGAGGCCGCCAAAACCACAGCAAGTGGTACAAATAAAAACAAACCGTTGGCATGTAACAACTCGACTAAGAAATCGCGCAATAAAGATTTGGAAAAGCGTAAACTTAGTCAAAATCTGGACAATTTTTCTTTGCGTTTGGTTAACAATGTTGAAAATGACAATCAAAAGAAATCTAGTGATAAGATTTCTCTTTCAAAAAAGGATCAGGAAAATAATTTAAAAGATTCTAAAAATACTGCTATAAAAACTCCGAATCAGTCGGGAGAGGAAAAACAAAGCACAGAGTAGGCTTAACTTTTGGTTTTGAAGTAAAAAATTAAGTTAAGTTTAAAAAATATTTCTAGAAATTCACCACCTTGCTTATTACCCGGCTGGGATTCCTGTGATGAATCTCAAAGTCCTCCCATAGAAAATGAGGAATGGTTAGCCTTTTTACATCGCTCCATGCAGGAGGTGCTTGATGGCGAATTGGAATCTTTAAAACAACAAAATTTGGTAGATTTCTATAAAATGTAAATTTTAAAAGAAATTTCAAAATTACATTTTTTACCTATAGGTCAGTATAATAGTGGCGCCTTTACGTAATTCTAAAGCCATACCCAAAGTAGTGGACAGCGTGGCTCAATTATTGTCTTTGCCATTTGTGTTGAATGAACCCTTAAGTATTATAGAAGTTATAAAAATGGTACGTTAAACATAGTTTTCAATTATGAATACAATTTAAAATATATGATTGTTGTTTAGGTCTATGTTGATGTTAAACTAGGTGCCCAATTTAATGTATGCCTCTAAACTCTTGATTTATCAGCGATCAGTTGATGATTCCACCGCCTCGTTGCCCTTGTCTCACAATCCTCAACGTAAAATACGCACAGTTAGTGAATTAAATAATGAGGAAATCAAATGTGCCTCCAGATTATATGAGCTTATTTGCCATTTGGTTCTCATTAAACAACAATTCTTGACACAATTTTGTGATGCAGTAGCTATATTGGCTGCTGATGAATTACTCATCAACTTTCTCAATCAGGACTTTAAAAATGTTTATGCTTTGCGCATAGCAAATTGTATATTGGCCTTATTGGGTTGTGTTTTAAGAGAGCTACCCGAGAATGCCGAATTGGTAGAAAAAATTATATTTTCTTCGAAAGTAGACCTATTGGCTTTACTTAAACATCCCAATGATTTGCTAAGATTGAGAATGTGTATGTTGATACGCTTGTTGGGCCGATTTAGTTTAAGAGCTTTACAAAACTCCTGGTCCTCGAATGTTAAGCAAGCCATTGAAGACTTGGCCGAAGATGATAATAGTGAAGTAAAAGAGGTATAAACAACAAACAAAAAAATATATAAAAACATGTTTTTAAAATCATGTTTTATTTTACAGGAAGCAGAAAATACTCTAAATGAACTACGTCAATTTTCGTTTTATTCTTAAATTGAAAAATCACAAATATTTTATATTTTAAGCTTAAAAGCAAAGGCATTTATTTTTGTCTAACTGTGTAATCTTTTTATGTGTTTTTAACAGTTTATTTTTATACTTAAATTATTCTCTCTTTTAACTTTTAATATTAAGTGAATATTTTATCTAATGTTCCTTGGAAATAATCTATAATTTCATTCAATGAATTTCCAAATCGATCAAAATTAAATATGTTAAAAGTATTACAATCTTCATCGTACATTTCATTTAATTTTTCTATATCTTTTTCCGATAAACCTTTACGTTGACCTAAACTAGCATCGGGATCCTGTAAGTATAATAGTTAAATGTTTAATAAGCTGCTAATATGATATTTATTTGTAGGTTTAAGCTTACCAAGGGCTCTATGGTGGTTTTACCATTTTTACTAAATGCCTTCGAACTATAATGCATAACACTTTGGTAATCATACTCGATACCAAAATTACTAACATGCGTGCGAGCGTATTTATTAAAGTTATGAGCATGTCCTGGTAAAATGTTTTCCCAGTTTATTTTAACATATTCATCTCTTTCTGTAGCTGATTGTTGGTGATAGAAACCCAAGGCGTGCAATATTTCATGAACCACAACCCCATGTGTTACACATTTTGGTGTATTGAGATTAAGCACCTAAAGGCAAAATTGTTTTTAATATTTTCTAAGAATTGAAATAACTTTTTTTATTTTTTATTTACTTACTTGACCACCTGTTCTACGGCCTACGCTGGACCAGCAACCGGAATAGTTACCTTTGAATACTATCCAGTTCTTGTCTCCCTTTTCATATGGACGAAAACGTATGCAGGTTTTATCATGATATTCCTTAAAGGCTCTGAATATGGTCATCATTTGTGCTTCATCTATAAACCATTAATCGGCTATTAATCTTTGATGTTACTAAAAGAAACTTATTATTACTTACCAAAATCTTGACTATCTATATAAAATGGCACGGTGGCATCGGGCCAAGTGGCTTTTTCATTCAATAAGCCATTACGTAAATATTCACGATGCAACATGATGTCACCTTCAAACAGGCCGCTGTGTTCCCATATGTTATCTTCATGATGGTTATTCCAATACTCAAATGCTGGACCTTTTATTAAAAATATATAATTTCAACTTACATTGCGTGTAGACTTTAATTTAAATAATAGTTACCACATACTGTTGTGTTGTCTCAACATGAGCATATTTGGCCCCCAGCGCGGACGAGGAGGTACTACTGGATTCCAATCGGTTAAAGCTTCGCCATAAGTTACAACTACTGTCATGCAGAGTGTGAAAGTAAAATAATAACTCTTTAATAACATTTTTTCATTTGTCTTTAATTTAAAAATGGAGCGAGCAAAAAAAATACAAGTTCACTTTCTGTACGAGTGTTAAAAACTTAAAGAAATGCTTTTTTATTTATCGAGGGCCTTTTATAGCTTCGGTTTTTTGTCCAGCTTTAAAGTAAGTTTTACGCTCACACGCCTTTTGAATTTTTTAATAAGAAGTTTTCAATTTCAATTTGCTTTCGAATTGAAGAACACTTATTCGATCAATTGAGCTGTTTGTGGGTAATCAAAGTGAATGTCATTATGAAAATAAAATGTGTATATGAATTCCAGTAGTTGTTGTCATAAGTGCGACTTAAAAAAGCTGAAAGTTTATAGATCGTTCTTGTCACTCTGCTAAGTTATTTAGTTATGTTGATTTTATTGTTAAAGTTGTAACAGTTGCAATGTTGAGCAAAAAATTGATTATAAAATAATTGAAATTTTTGTTTGTGTAGGATGAGAATAAGAAAGTTAAGGAATGGAAGTTGTATGTGATATTCCTGATCGCCTATAAGTTGGTGCCCAAATTAGGTCCCTATTTAAGATATAACTTGTGTATCCTGATAAGAAAAGAAGGGTGTTTAAAAGTCATATGTAATGCAAAAGAAATTTTTTTTAAACATTGAGCTTAAAGCTTATTTTATTTTTTTACCAATTTAGGACACTGGGTTAGTATTTTTCGGCACAACACCTGCATACTAATCATTTATTTTTTGTCCAAATCATATGTTTAATTATTATGATTATTTTTGATTTTTGTTTTCCCTTTTGTATTCTTTGATTATCGTTTTTATTTTATTTTTAAACTTTGTATAATTAATCATAAATTCGAGACATGGTCATGTTTAATTGAAGATCATCAAAATGATGATCTTTTACGTTTGTTTCCTAAAATAACTGTTTGTGTTGTACTCGACTGCAAAGTGTTCAATTCTGCGTTTATTTTATTAAAATAGCATTTAAATTACTGATAAATTTAAATGAGAAGAGCAGTTGTTTGAATCAAAATGAAATACAACTTTCACAGCAACGAAGCTAAGCTTGATTTTATTCAAGAGACAGTTAGCTAAACTTTCCTTAATCGAACTTAAATATTTGAACAATGGAATAATTATATAAGACTTCAATATGAAAAACTTATTTTAAAATAATTTGTTTTTGGTTTTATTTGTTGCTGTTGGCTAAAACAAGTTGATGAATATCACTCAACTACCAGAGTTTATTTTAATCGTGGCTTAAACTGCTAGTGTGAAACTGTTTGCTAGAAGTTTGTTGTTGCATGTTAAAAGAGAACTGTTTATAAATGTACACATAATTGTGTTTGGTTTGGAGTTGTAGAATAGAAGTTTGTTTTGTTCTTCTTATGCTCGTCTCGTGCTAAAGAAAGTTCTGCTAAAAGTTCTTTGAACTTTTCAAAATGAATTGGTGTAAAAAGAAAGCACAGTGGGCGAGAAAATAAAACATTACTTTCTTTAAATTGAAATATTAAACTTTTAGATTTTCGTTGTTATACTTAGTACGTACAAGTTTGTGTCTTAAGTCTTTTGTTTTGAAGACAATTTATACAAGTTATTTTAATTTGAATTATTATTATTATTATTATTATTATTATTATTATGTTTTTGAAATATTCTCATTTATTGTGTTTAATATTGAAACTAGCAATTTGATTTTTTTCTTTTGATATTTATTAAAATGTTTAAATAAAATTGCAACAAATTTCAAGAAAATTTTTTTCTTGTATTAGCACTTAGGGGTTAGCTCTACTCATGCAATGCATTGTGCTGAAACTAGGAAAATAGGTTGTGGGAGGAAAGATAAAGGGAGTAGTGTTTTGTGGACATTTAAAACTTTTTATAGCGAAAGTGGCGGGAAATACATCTGTACGATGTTTGTTCCACATACGAACAGTGCTGCTGAAGAATGTGTAATGTGTTGTGCGATCCATTGGCCAATTGACGACAAATGGGTGTGTTCTTGATTAGAGAGAGTTATCGGGAACGAGTTCCCTAATCTCAGAGTAACACATTCCATTATAGTATCGATACAACAGTGAAATAGATACCACGTTAAGACGGTGCTCCAGTGAATCAATACAGTTGGATACTCTACCGTCCCCGACAAGTATCTTTGTCTTCTCTTGTACGCGGTCGAGTAGCTTTAAAATAGTCTTCGAAGCTCCGGCCCACATATGAGAGTTGTATTCCATTTTAAGTGCTTTAAATAGTAAGAAGATCAAAAACTTGAGATAGGTACTTGAAAGCTTCTTTCGACACTTGAATAATGCGTTTATGTGTTAAAAAGCAACATTGAGTCTTGCGGTCGTTAAAATTGAGTCTGTTAACAAGACCCCATTTAGAGATTTTTATCAAGTCGTGATTGAGCGATTCATCCATATTGCGCCTCATTACCCCAATCTCTATAGGGTTTGGCCTATAATTGAATAAATAAGAATAGCACATATTTAATTCAATTACACAAAACTCTAGTACTACAATGAAACAATCAAATTAAAAAAAAAATTGTAAATTAACAGTCAATAAGACAACATAATAGAGACATTTTTTATAATTCTTAGAAGACGCAACAAAATCGTAAATATGTGTTTATTTATGTTTATATACATAAATATACCATTGTATAATTATTATACTTTTTTTCGCACAAATTTAATTATGTTCATACATTCTCTCTACAAAATTTTTATGTTTAATGTCTGACAACATCGAAGCTCAAACAATTTCCAAACAGCGTTAATGATCGCATAAAAAACAACTAAAAATATTACCGATCATAATAAACAAACTAGTAAAATATATAAAATACGCAAAAAGAAAATCTCACGCACTTGAAAAAATAGTAACAGCAATAACAACAAAAAAACAACAACAGCTACCAGTACCAAACTGCAATTAGCAACTCTTCCCCAATAGAAAATTGTTTGCACACAACCACATTAACAATACGTTGTTGCACATCTCTTGCTTTTTTATTGCTGTTACACTATATGCAGCAGCAGCAGTAGTTGCTAGAAAACTTTGGTTGTGCCAAGTAAAATAACACTAGCGAAAGAAATAAAAACCAGTTGAGTTAGTTTCCTTCCGGATTCAATTATTTTTCTTCTTGTTGCCATATTTATTCATTTTCCCGTATTTGGCGCCGTCTTGCATGTTTTTTTTTGCTAAAAATCACGATCATGACCAAACGCAAAAAAGTAAAAAATAACCAGACGCAGGCAGATAAACAACAACGAAGAGATCTATCGCAAGGCAGTGTGTCAGTAGTGTAATGTTTGTTTTTATTATTTATTTTGTTGTTGTTGTATTTTTATAATTTATTTCACAACTTTACGAATCGCTGCCATATGAGTTTAGCAAACCAATATCATCATTATCACCATCAATATCACCATCATTGTTTTGTTACCATGATATTGAATTTATATTTGATTATTAGGAGTATTTCATAAATGTGTGTGAAATTTAAAATATTTCATTCGACTGAGAATAGTTTGTCCATCCATGTAAAATTTTTAATTAGTCAATAGACTAAACTCATGAACTTAATACTTTTAATTAATTAGTTAGTTTGAAAAGATGATGTACATATATACATCAAATCCGAAGAAATATGCCTATACTTCTATCGGGTATGCTGTGCGATTATAAGCCTGTGCCTCATGTCGGTATTAATATCAAATCTCATATTTAGTTATGCTAAATGAGCAATTCACCAATGTTCTGGAGTTATTGAGTAAATCTATATAGAGTCTAACCCTCCATCAGACAAATTCTGACTAAATTTCTTACTTTGTTTTTGAATAACGGAAAGTCGGGTTTGCTCATCTTTTAAAGCCTAGGTCTTAAAATCTAGGTTCTATTTAAGAAATGATTTAAAACTTTTTGTCGTTAAAACCTATTTAGTTATTTTTTTGGTCATTCAAAATTTAAGCTCCTTTCAGAAGGTATAGAGAAATTGATTTTCATAAATTTTGACGCAAAACTTTTATTTGTTTGTCATTTTGTCCAAAGAAGTATATTTAGGTTCATAAATACCCAGCTTACAATAAATACCCAAAACTTACATTAAAAAGTAAAAAGATAAAATGTTAAAATTTAGTTATGATGATGACACTGAAGGCAAGTACTTACCATACTCGCTTACAGATAAGGAGTTAGATAAGTACTTAGGGAGTTAACTAGAAATATATATTTTTTTTGTTTGTGTTAAAAACAAAGCTCGAATACGATATGTAAAAGCCAAAAGAAAATTGGTTTCGTAATATATTATTTGTAAGTCATCACTAGATTTTTTCTCAGTAATGCAGACGGTTTGTAGTAGTCATTGAAAAGTAAGTTGTTAAGTATCATACCCGTCATGGCTATGACTATATGAAATTTCCCACATCTAACAAAGATGAAAGATGAAATTTTTACTGCTAACTACGCCGTTGTAATGGTGATGAAGATGATGGGGATGATCAACATAATAATTGTGGTTTGGTTGGTTTCTTCCTTTTTAAGTTATTTTTAAAAGAAAAAAATGAAAATATTCATATTATACATATCTATGTGCCATATGTATACAAGTACTTGTACAAAGTTTTCACGTATTCATGTTGTACAAAAAAAATCGTATTTTTGTCATTTTATGCGTTTGTCAGCCAGTAACTATTCGCTGCAGTTTTGTTTTTAATTTTTTTTTATACCAGAAATCGTTTGGCATTTATGTTTGGTTGTTGCTGTTGTTTGCTGATCGTTGTAGCGCGTTTTTCCTATGAAAACTAATCAATAATCAATTAAATTTAGTTTAATTGAGAGAAATTGGAGAAATGCGAATATGGTGCAACTTTACATGATGATTTCAAAAGATTTTGCTGTTTATTTGTGGCCAACTAACTTGACTGGCTACTGGTTGGCTGGCAGGCTGGTTGGTCAGTTAGTCAGCTGGTTAAATTAGTCGTTCGTTCGATCGATCGATCTATCTTTCTATCTATCTCTCAATAGTTAGATGGATGGATAGAGTGATGGCACTTAGGCGAAAGTGTTAATTGACATTTTTTTTGTTGCTATCATTTGGGAAAGTTTTTTTTTTTCACAATATCTTTTCCGAAAAAAATTTCAACAATATTTCAAACCGTACATGTTAAAACGTAATTGAAATGTGATTTTTTATTAATTTTATGATTTTTCTTCGTTGTTGTTAATTTTTTGTGTGTAAAATTATACTAAAACATAAAAATATTTTAAGTGAAAATATACATTATAAATGAAGAGAACTTGGAAAAAGTTGTGTGTTAAAACAAAATCACACAAAAGCCGAAGAGGAAATTATATGGATGTATTCGACTTTTCCAACTAAACGATAGACACAAGTTGGTTGTTAAAAAAAAAGAAAAATTTATATTTCCATGCCACCATCATTGTCGCCACAGTTCAATCACTTACACTCACAGTTGGTGATTGATTTGAAATTAATAACATTTCTCTGTTTTTTTTTGCTCTCGAAATTTCTAACTTTCATTGTAAATGTCTTTTGCAATTGAAGTAAACTAAAATATTTTTACAATTTATTACAAAAAAGTAAGTAAAATACATTTGGTTAAATATGTATAAGCTAATGTTGTTATAATTAATTTAGTAGCGTAAGTATTTTTACTTAAGAAAAATTAACTATCCTTGCAGTATGCTAATACAAAACAACAATTCTTGTTTATCATCAAATGACACACAAAGTTTGAATATAAAATCAGCAAAAAACATGGTTATAACTTGTACGCAGCAGCTTATTATTCAATGACTAATATATAATTCCTTAGAAGAAGTTTAGTAATTACTTACAAATAATATATTATGTAAGTACACATATTTGTACTTATTTGTTCTTAACACAAACGAAACAAAGAAGATTTTTTGTGAAAACTAATAATAGTCACAGTGAATTAATTCTCGAAGGAATTTTGCTCCTCAGAAACAAATCTTTTAACATATGTAAGTATTTGCATTCGACCGTATTTAGTTCTTATCTAAATCACTTTAAATCACTATAAGCAAACGTGTTAAGTACTTGCTTTCAATGTCATGTCCATATTATATAAATGACTAAAAATGTTACTTGTGTATTTACAATGTTTACCCAGCTAAAACTTGCACTGAAATGTAATAAGTTAAAAAACCTTACTTATTCAAGGGGCAAGTGCTTACCACAACCACTTACAAATATCTTCTTAAATAAGTACTTACAAATAGGGAGTAAAAATGTATAAAAATTCAGAGATTATTTTAATACCATAAAAACTTTTTCGAACATAACTTCGAATTTTCGAATATTCGAACATAATATTGTATTTTAAGAATTGGTCTTAAAACAATTTTCCCCAAGTAATTCGTCGTTCGTCTGCGTAAGAAATAGATATAAACCTATCGCACAGTTCGTTACGTACGACGAATTTCGTCTTAAGCACTGATTGTGCGTATTTTCATATACTGTAGTGTGCAGTGTTGTCAACTATTTTATACTAAAACGCGCCGTCCATTCACTCAAAACGCACTAAAAAACGCTAAAATTATTTTTTACACAGTCTTAAAAAATATAGTATTTAGCTAAAATTTATTTATTAAATAAATTACTCCTTAATTGGAATTTTGATTCGGAAACGAAATTTAAAAAATTAAGGTTAATACACTGAAAATAATCCATGCTTAACTTTACGAAAAAAAACTTCGTAACTACTTTTTTCGTAATATATACGAAAATTTCGTGTATAATACGAAATATTGTTCAATCAACCCCTTTTCTAATTTTACGAAAGTACGAAAACCTGTCGTAATATCTTTTTTCGTATATATTAAGAAACTTTGTTTTCTTTTACAAAAATAATTTCGTTAAGGCATGTAATATTAACGAAAGTAACGATTTTTTTTCGTAACAAGATTATTATTTTGTAATATACAAGAATTATTTTTTATTTTACAAAAAAATTATTTTGTTACGATTTTTTTGTTATTTTCTTAATTTTAAGGGAGTTAAATTAAACGTAATTTTTAATTTACAGCTGCCTAATTTCCTGTAAAATTTAATTTAAAAAACATAAAAAATTTGTTTTTTTCTAATTTGCAATATTTTTCTAAATTTACAATAATTACCCAGGAAAAACTTACATTGAAAAGTAATGAGTTAAAAAGCTAATAAAACCTCTTTGCACTACTTCTTTATTAGCATTTTGAGTCATTATTTTAACACGGTGATGTCATTGGAGGCAAGTACTTCTACGCTCGCTTACAAATAGGGAGTTAAAGAAGTACTTACAATTTGTCTTACAAAACAGTTGTTGAGTAAGTTGTTTTATTTTTAATAATAAAAAGAGCCAGCTAGAATACGAACCAGGGACTTCGGTTTGTCAGTCAAATGTTCTACTCACTGCACCAATGCTTAGCTATTTTATTGCGCGTCAAATAATGGTTTTCACATACAAAACTAATTTTGTTTTCTTTTTTGTGAAACACAATTTCTAACACGCAATTGAATAAAATGTGCCAACAAAATTACAAAGCCGAAAATAAAGTACTTCTATATCAGATTAGAAGAAAGTCATTACTAGAGTACTTCTAAGTAATGCTGACGGGAGGTAGTAGTCATTGAAAAGTAAGTGGTTAGGGAAGTACTACCCATTACCGAGTTTTTGCTGGGTATTTTAAAAGAACTAAAATATTTGTCTTTAAAAAAATCGTAAAATGAACAAATTTTTTTTTTCTAAAATTATATGAAATTATTTTGCATTTTACTAAAATATTTCGTACAATTTCGTATATATTACGAAAGAATTTCGTGGTGCGAAACCACGAAGCATTTCGTACAATGTACAACATTTTTCGTGTATATTAGGCATGGATTATTTTCAGTGTACAAATATGTTCGATTTTCTTATTCAATGACTAATTGCTATCATCGATCAAGGTCTTAATAACTAGTCAATAGTTTTCACGAAATGCAATTTTAATTTTAAATTCAAGTTCACCTAACTAAAATTAAGTTAATTTACAACTTTTCCCTTTTTGACGTGAAAAACTTCCCTTGTTGTGAATTTTTTATAGAATTTTCTAATCAATAAAAAGCTGTTACGAACAAAATTAACTGTTGTGGAATTTTACGAAATCAATTTTCCCTTAGAAGGGAATGAACATTTAAGAAGAAACAAATTTCAATTTTTTTGGCGAAAGAGGTGAATATTTTTTACTTTAGTTTTAAGGTTTTAAAATAACTCATCACACTAAAAGATCTTTGAATTACTCATAATTTTGGAAAGTTTAGAAAAAGGAACTTTAATAAATTTGTACAGCAGAGTACTGTCTAAAATTATTCTACTACTAGGACGTAATCAAACGACAAAATTTAAAATAAAGTATTTACGTCACTGACTAAATGTAAGTCGTTATAAAAGTAGTCAGTTTTAGCTGGTTAACTACCACAGAGCTTAAACTTTAATCTTAATAAATTTAACTTTTTTAAGAATTCTTAACAAGTAGATACAATGCAAATCATTGCAAGATAAAATTTATTATAGATCAACTTACTTAATGTCTACTTAAGCAAGTTTCAACTTGTATTTTTTTTAACTATAAAACACAATTAATTTTCCTTTTCAAACACCTCAAATACTAAAACTCGTGCAATAGTAGAAGCTAAAAATTTCACCATACAAATGATACTCAAATATGGGTCAGAAGTAAAACTTTTATTTTATTTATATTTTATTTTAAACTACTACTACTACTTCTACTACAACTAAAATAACTATACAACACACTGATATACTCGTAATAAATGACAACATTTTACATTTATTCCTATAAATCAGCACAAAAATATGGGTAATCATAATTTATACAACAACAAATAATAATGAAGAAAAAAAAAAGACTGGCACTTATCAAAAAAAAATCAACCACACAATTGATGCCATTAGAATCTTAAAAAAATAAGAAAAAAATAGAAAAAATGATACGATATTAAGTAAAATAATTGCAAGGAGAAAGTCTCTATATCTACCACAAAATGTTGTACACATTTATTTATTCATAACACACATTTATGCAGATAAATACTCACAGATACTTACATCTATACATCCGATACATTTGTACATTGTCTGCAACAACATTGTGGGATTTATTTTAAATTTACGAAAAAAATATTCTAAAGAATAGTTTCTACTGAATTAAACCAGCCCAGTCAGTGTTATTCAAATAGCAGCTGGAAGTTATAACTAATAAATACAATGTTGCAAGGAGTCTTGATGTGTTAAGCGATATGTAAATGGCTTTTTAAATAGAATTTCTACTACAATTTGTTGTAGTAAATATTTCAAAGTTTTTACACTATTTTGACCAGTTTTTGTTAAAATTTAGGTACTTGTTATAAACTAATAAATGCTGCATACTTTGCACTAGGGGACAAATTTCGGTATTTCCTACTGATTGAAATCTTGAAATCAGATAGATGTTGTAATTTTCCCAGAATTGTGCATATTTAAACCTCTTTGAATGCTTGAGAGCCTTCTGTAGGAAGTTTTTTTCCCAAATAGCATATTTGCCTGTGATTTGATATTTTCTTGATGAAAACAGTTTTCGTTTATTGGAAACGTATTCAGCTCTTCGGTTTATGTTGGGAACTAATTACGCTTTTATGCTAATTTAAGAAATTGTTTTGCTTCAAAATAATTCACAGCTCTAGCTGTCAACGGTTTGAGAAACACTGAATTAAAAAGAAGAAAATCATTTAAAAACCCACATAAAAGAATCGAATGAAATTAAACACAAAAAAAACTTAAAATGTAAACTTACCCTGTAGTTCGAGGTTCGGTTGTGATATAACCTAAAATTTTTGGAAAGTCTATTAAGATATTGAATAATATCGAAAGTATACTTAGGAACATTAAACTCTT
>NC_060951.1:65559725-65565329 GCF_022045245.1 Lucilia cuprina
AATTTGTTGGCAATGACTTTTATGGCTGCTATTTTCTCTCCTTCCTTTGGTTCTTCGTTTTCTTCAGCTTCAACCTCATCACCAAGCACTATACAACTTTAGCTAAAGATCTTCTAGTGCTGCTGCTCCTAATGCTTTTGACTATAACATGCTGAGTTTAGCTTGTTAAACAAAAATGGTAACAAGCGTATAATGAATGTTGTACTCTTAGTTATTCATTCGTTCGTTCCATACGATAGATATGATGGCAAAATGTACAAAAAATACTTTTCAAATAACCAAACAAATCTCGAAAAAAAGTAATCAATGAGACACCATAAAATTTATGCAAACACTCTATGTTGTATTCCGAATCTTGACTAATGCAGATTATTAAAATAATGTTTTCATTTTAAGTAAAAAATTGCTTTTACATTGTAGTGTTTTTCTAAACTCTCCCAGATCAATTTAATTAGATTTACATACCTTCAAAGTACTGTTCTAGTCTAATTCATGTTTTTAGGCGGATGTCTATGACGCGTCTATATGCAATTTCTACTTATTCCATTGCTGTGTGTCAACATTGTCTGTTTGTTTAATAAACTTTAACATTCAATTCAAATTTTAAGTGACTGTAGACGACCATGTAGTACGAGTATTTATGCACACACACATTTTTCAAACTTGTCTTGTCTTAGTTGGGAGAGAAATTGCAAATAAGTATGTAGTTTTTTTGCAGTTATTATATTCTTGAAAAAAAAATCTATATTTTGTATAAATATTTACAGTTCAATAGTAACTAATAGTTCTTTTTGTGAAAAATTGCTTTATATTTACCCAATTTACAAGTTGTGAGTTTTACATTTTTTTGATTATTTATAAATGATATGTCCATTCAATGAATAATTCTTTGTAATTACAATTTATTTGCTCAAATTTTGCTTAATTACCTAATCTGGGCGAGTTTTTAAAACTTAAAATGAAATAGTTCCCTTAAAGTATGCTATTACTTCTTATTATATTTTAGGTATTGATTCCCTTTTCCTAGTATATCTTTGAATGCTTTCACAATCACATGTATTTTGTACTCAATTTCATTTAGATTCATTCAATAAGTTGTTGCTAAGATGATCATTACCATCGGTGTTCTTTAGAATTGGGGATACATTGAAGTGTTGTTTATAAACCAACAAATGTTTTTTTGTCAGTTTTATTTTTATTCTATAAATAATTGGTTGGCTTTCTTTAATGCACAACTTGGACAAAAAATCTAAATAAATATATAAAAAATAAATAAATTAAACTTTCGCCAATTTGTACAAAATACATACAAGCACATCTTATAGAAAGAACTTGATATTTTAAGTTACACTGTAAAAAAGTTCCAACATATAAAAACAGCAGCTTTAATAGACATTTTTAATTTACTTTAAAAACTTTTTATATGATTGTTAGAAACTTTGACAATAATGTTTTTTTCAGTGTATTGAAACTCTTTCCCAATTTGTCTCTTAAGATAAGCTAACTCATACTTTTTGGGTCACGCTAACAAAAGTTAATAAAAGTGTTTTTAGCAGTAGAGAACTTTGTAATGACTTGCAATTGTAATCACTTACCTATTAACATACATTTTAATAAATACTATATATCGTTCTGATTACATAGAAGTACTTTAATAACATCTTATTAATAATGTGTTATATAAATAGTTTCATTAAATTAAATCCCTTACTTGGCAATAAAAGTTTTTGCTGAGTATACATAAGACTTTATAAAAAAGAACTTTTAATTAGATTTTTTTTAATTTTTTGCACATGTGTATATTCAACCAACAATCAACATGTAATTCGAACTTCGGAATGGTTTCATTTATGTTAAGGCCATTGTTTAAATTGCTCTTGAGCAAATAGTACACTATAATTATGTTTTTCATCAATATCGGTATTTTCCCTTTCTTCTAATGCTATATTTAAATCTTAGATCTAATGATAACTTAATTTATTTAGATGTAAATCTAAAAAATGTTTCCTTAAAGATAAAGAACGACGCGCCTCTTTATACAAATTTTCCTAATAAATTTTTATTTTTTTTTAAACCAAAAAAAAAAAAACAAAAAATTGTAACTACTGTTGAGATTTGAAAAATACTACAGTTGTTAAATTTATTTTACCATTAACACATCACTATTGACAAAAGTTTTGTAATAAAATCAAATAAAACACAGCAAAATAGCAAACGACAAAAAAATTCATTAAAGCACATAATGATCAACATCATCTTCGTCATTATGGTCAACATTGATACCATAAACTAACTTAAGCATCATCCACAGTATATAAAATTAAAACAAGCCATAAAGTCAGCCAGCCAGCCATCCAACCAGCTAACTACAGAAAAAGTCCACAAAAATTGATACGTACTAACAACTCTTTCCTTAAACATTACACTGCAAACACACAACACTCTAATGCTTTTTCGTAAATGTGTGTATGGCTTTTTTATTTACTTTGCGATTGTGTTTGTATCATCATCATTACCATCGTCATCATTTCTTTTTCACCAACCTACCAACCAACCAACTAACCCATACACTTTAAAAACTCACAAACGAAACTCTAATCGTCAGCAACGACAAAACCAACACATACAAACACATAAACAATCATTTCCGATCAGCTGTCACCCCAGTGTTCCACTTTCATAATGAAAATATGGGTCAAATGGTTGGGGCATTGATTTAAAAAAGTTCAACGACCCATGATCGCGTACAATGAAATAAATAAAAAAATATATAAAAATACTACTACTACGTTCACTACAAAACATTAGCAGCGTAACGTTGACGACATAAGCAGCAACAATAACAACACTCACCACTACAAAAACAACGACAACAACATTTAGCCGAATAAAAAAGCCGGCTTTGTTTATCGAAGTTTTACGGCTTGAAATTTACTTTTTATTCTGAGCTTAATTTCAATTTGTTTGTAAACAGAGAAAATTTTTGCCCCAAAGTCGAGGGATAATAATAGAGAGCAAATACTAGAGAGAATATGAGATTTAACATATGAGAAAAAGAGAGATTTACTTTAAGCAGTTAACTCATGTTTGAGCTGTTTTTATGGTTTAAACTTGTTGTATGTATTATCGGTTGAAGTTGCAATCATTTTATTTTGGTTTGATGCTTGAGTTTTTTATCACTTCTCTATTTTTAAGCTTTGGCCTTTGGGCCTGTAGAAATTTTATTCTGATATATTTCATTTAATTTCATAGTAGACTTTGTTGAAGGCAGTTGTGCTGGTGGCGGAATAGGTGGTTGTCAGTAAAGTGTGTAGTTTTTTTATAGATTTATGTTATCGTAACTATTTGTAGAAGTGAGATTTTGAAACAATCTTAATTATGGAATTGTCTATAGAAGTAGATAGTTATATTAACTGGATATAATTTTATTTAAATTTAACTTTATAATTGTTGTTGATTTAAAGAGCAATGTCTGTTTTATTTTATTTAATTATAGTTTTCCGGATTTTTAGGTTTCAGAGTAAAGCTTTTACATTCTGAATAAAACCTGAGAGACTGTTAAATATTCGAATAGACCAAAATATAACTATAAATTTTATGTGACACTCTAAATTATTTCTAACATAGTTTTTCCTAGTTGAGGTTGTGCAGACGAATATATTGACATTCGAGTTGTATTAAGAAAATGAAAAAATGTGTACGTATTAAGGTTTCTCGCGATCTACTTTTTTGTAGGAGTATAACTCAAGAAAACATTTTACCAGCGATTGAAAATCTTGATAACAGCAAAAAATTTGAAATCAGTTTGAAATTGGTCTCAAAAACTCCATAATTTTGTTCAAAAAAATTGTATCTGTATAATACTCTAGTGTCTATATTAAGAGCATTAACCAAAGTCTTTGACTTCTAAATTTTACTCATAAATTTGTAGCCAGTTTATGTTCATTCTACCACTTATTATTACGGATTAGACTAAAAGAAATTAATCGTCAATAAATTACTAAAAGAAAGTTATAATGTTATTCAAATAATTCAATACAAGACCATGAACCTTTTTGTCTAATATTTTTAAGGTTCAATCTTTATGTGAACGATTAGGTATTCAATTAAAATTAAACCTCGAAAGTTGTTTTTGAGAACTCAATTAATTAATTTTGTTTGCCAGTTTATGCGCCCAAAGGGAATGGTTTGAACTTGAGCATAAAATGCAAAAGATTAAACAGTTGATGCAAAAAAATATTTTTTTTAAATAATCATTAAAATATTGTATTTGTTTATTAGTTTCAATAATTAAGACTTCAAAATACATTTTTTGTTTTAAGTTTTCGTTAATTTTCATATTACATTTAAAATTTTTTCTTCTTTATTCTAAAATATGCATTGTTTTGATAGCAACACTGCAAAGTTTAAATATATAGTAGAAAACAGCAAAAGATAAAGTAAAATTTATTTTTCGATTATTCATTGACATTTCATTGATAACTTAAACGCCCGCTGTAAGTGTTTACATTTTAGATTACTTGGGGACAGTAAAGTGGTCTCTATCTACTATCTCTTTCTTTTACAAAAAAGGTACACTAAAGTAACAACTCTAGTTTATAATGAGTACTTTCCTAACAAAAGGAGAAATGGATTCAATCAGGTGGTTAGACGTTATGACTGTAATTTTTAATGCACTTCGACTGAATGTTCAACTGCTGGGTTATTTTAACGACTTTATATACTAGAGTGTCTGAAGAATAGCATTTTTAACCTCATATAAGAATACCATTAATTTACTGAATAGGAGGAAACTTAAAAAAAATTTGTAACGATCTTACAAGCGATTAAAATACCTGCTAACAAAAGTTTTAAGCTGATAATGAATATTTTTGGCCACAAAATGATTTCTAGTAGATTTAAGAAATTATTTTCACAAATATATAGAAAAGAAAATTGTTTGGCATTTGATTTGATCCATTTCAAAAAATTTTAGATAACTTTGCCATTTGAATTCAATATTGATGAGTTTGAGAGATTATTGATATAAAATTATTTCTAAAGTTCTACATTAAAATCTTAAATTTTTATTAAACACTTATTTGTTGTAAATTTTAATTAAAAATAATTGAAAAAATATTCAAATTAACAAAATTATACATTTTATCATGCTCTCATAATAAAATTCATGCATGGCAGTTAAAAAATATATATTTTAATGTGTTTATTTAATTTGTTTCTATACATGTATGTGTGTATGTAAATAATTTAAATAAAAATACAGTTAATGCACATAATTTGCATTTTATAACAATTTTAAACAAAAACAAATTATGCAGTGTCATTTATTAAATAAATCTAAAAAACAAAATACACACAAATAATAAATAAAATATAAAAACAGATAAATGTTATAAACAAATTTTTGTTTAATACAAGCCCAAAAATTCCACGCCTTTACACACACACCTTACTTTTTAACAAGATGCTTTAAGAGAGTTTTTTTTTAATTTTTTGTTGTTAACCGTTTAAATAAATGGCTAAAACACCATCGCAGATACAAAACTGCTACATAACTGACGGAATGTAGTGTGTTAAAAATTTGGCAATCAAATTAAGTTGCTG
>NC_060951.1:65565429-65566697 GCF_022045245.1 Lucilia cuprina
TTTTTTTTATTTAGTTATAAAAACATACAGAATAATTTTAATGGTGGAATCTACTTATGTATGTATGTATGTGAAATGACAGATTTCAGTCATTTGGTATGATGTTTACTGTTGGACGAACATGACCTAAACGACTCTAAATATATGCTAAACTGATTTGTTTATTTCAGTGTGTATATAGAACACTTAACATTAGGCGTAACGAGCAACAGGACTTAATTCGGTATATTGTCGCTAAACATATGTATCCTTTGAACCTTTTAAACCATTAATTAATTTTAATTATACTGATGTGATATTTTCACCTCACACGTTTTTATGTTTCCGTTCTTGTTTAATTTTTTGTTAATTGCTGTAACAAATGCAAAAACAAAAGCATACAATTAACTTTACACTGTTGACTTGCCAAAACAACAAAAAAGTCGCACAACATTAATAAGTAAATATTAAATGTAAACAAAAAATAAGCCAACAACAACATCAGCATTAAAAAAACGAGAGAGCTGTGAGAAAAACAACAACACGATATTGTCATCTTAAGATGAACGAAAAAAGTAAATAAACAAATGCAAAAAAAAATATATAAATAAAAACAACAAAATTGTCAAATGTATGCCAAATTGAGTGCATTGAACCCAAGTGTAGCATAAACAAAACACAAACACGCTCATAAACATGCAACTGCACCAACACACACACACTCACACATTCGGACGCATAAATAAAATAAACTTACAACTGCAGTAAAACTTTGGTTTTTTATTTTTGTTATTTTGTTTTTTCATATTTTTTTTTTCTCATTCGAAGTGCATGTGCAACACAATTTAAGTTTTAACAAATATATGCGACGGCAGTTTGAAAAGTTATTAAAAACGTGTTTGTTTTTGGTAACCTTTTTTCTTAAAACTGTGATCAATTTCTTAGCGGTATTAGTGTTTATAAGTGAATTGTGGACATTCAAGTTATTTTCTGAAGAGGACTTTGTATGAAAGCTAGAGCCCAATCAATACGAAATTTGACAAGGTCATCAATGCTTACATGTTTCGTTTTTTATCGTAAGGTAAAAGTATATAAAATATAAAAGCCCTTTTCGGAGGTTTCGATTCTATTGGGGTTAGGTGAAATGTTGGACCGATTTCAATCAAAACCAAGGTAACGTGGTTCTTACGGTCTTATACCATAGTTTTCACTTTGTATTGTTATATGAAGGTGTTGTAGCAATTCTTCTTTAATATATGGTCCTCCTGAGAACCGACCGGAAATTTTAA
>NC_060951.1:65566797-65596051 GCF_022045245.1 Lucilia cuprina
TATTTACTTTTTATGTATTTATGTGGCTTAATTTAAGTCAATATTTATGCTGTAACTGGAGTTTCTTAAAAGGTTTTTAAGTGCTTGACAAATACTGTTTATTTTTGTTTCAGTTGCTTTAAAATTTTTAAATTTTTAAAGTTTTTTTTCCATATTTTTATGTTACAAAAAATGTAGGGCTTGTTTAATGCACTTGTTATTAATAAGACTAGTTTTTCTTTAAGTTTAAAAAATTGTACTAAATGTAAAAGAATGAAATCATATTTTTTATTAACTGTTTCTTCATTTTTTTTCATTGTAGGTAAGGAATAGTTAACAACTAATTATTTAAAAAATTGTAAGTACTAACAAATTTTATTGCTAAATACACATACACTTAGTTACTATATATACATAAGGGTTATAACCAAAATTAAGCACTATCACTACGTAGTAGCCAGTAATATTCTGATAACGAAAACCTGTTTCTCAAGTCATTTTGGTGGAAAAACGTACCGCGGCAAATCGATTTTCTAAAACCATTTTCAAACTAATTGTCATGAATTTTTAATATTTGGAAGCTTATTTTGAAATCCTTGATTTATCTCCGTATAGATGTCGTGGTCAAACAATGACACCTGTTTATATCAAATATTTCCAGTTTTGTATTAAAAATATTCAAATTTTGTGTCCCATATATGCACTTAGATCAGAATGGATTAATACATACATATACTTTGTTTAAACTCCAACATATTAACACCTACTTCACATACAAGGTTTTATTCTTCAAATCGGGAGATTTGTTCGTCTCTTAATTTCGTTGAAAACTCAAAACATCTTTTTTTTAATTTAAGCTAATTATTGGTAAATGGTTATCGATATTTTTGGAGGAAATTTTTTATTCTGTTTACATCTATTGTAAACTAAACACATTTTACAACAAATAAATTTTTGGCAAATTTTATATTAGTTCCATGATTTAAATGTTTTATTAATACTTATCAGATTTCCTGATGGGTTATTATAAACCGATCATCAAATATTTATTCCCTAGGGCTAGGCAAAGTTGGTATTGTCTATATTGTTTAATATCAAAGAAACCTATAATTAACATTAAAAGAAGTCAATCAAACAGGTTATTCCATTCAGAACCAAGATTTCGGGACACAGATAGACGGATAAACAGTCATGGGCTTGGTTGATTGTTTTAGAATAGCATGATCCCAAAATATAGATCAATATTTTAATGAGTGTTCAACTGGGAAAATAATGAAAATATACTATAATTTTAAATTTGAGCATTACGTAAACATCTGCCTTACAAAACTAATCAATAGCTTCTTAACTTTCGACAACGGAACGTTGTCAAAACTGCGGCAATTGTCGTACAATTGTATGTACTTCAACAATGGATGTTTTTGAAATGTTATTAACACATTGGTGTTAATTTGGTACCAGGCGTATATAATTTGAAAACGTGTTTTTTCACTCTGTGCTGGTGGTAATTTTTGTACATGATTCTGCCGGTCCATATACAAAAACTTTGTTCAAGTATTCGAGCCATCGTCGCTTAACTGGCGAGATGCAAAAACATGACTTATGTTTACAACCACACAGATAGGATGGCCTTCATTGAGTCGACAACAACACCTAGAGTCATAATCGATAGACCGAAACAGGAATCATTGTACTTTTTCACACTTAACGCCAACTCATTTCCAGCGTTTAGTACCACAGCCACTTTTTTCAAAGCTAAAAAGCCAAAAGTAACATTTACTATTCAGCCACCCGTTACACCTGTCTCTTAGTCTGGCTAACTGTCCAACTGTCTGTCCGGCTTTCAGTTTACATGAGTAGTTGTTGTAAGTAGTTTTGAGAAACTCAGAATTGTAAACGCCTTTAGCATAGTGTTAAACTTCTTTTTTTGTAAAAATTTTTTGATTTTGACTGTCCGCATGTTGACTTAAAAATATTTCTTCTTCTTTTTTTCTGTGGAGTGTAGAGTTTTATTTTTAACTTTTACAGTTTATTTTACACTTTAGAAAGTTTTATTGATTTTTTTGTAGGCTTCTGTTTTTTTTTTTGATTTTTTTCAACTTTTCGTTTTTCTTTATTTCTTATTTTGTGGTGTTAATAAGATTTTTTGATTGATTTTTTTTTGTTGGTGAAATTTTTTTTAATAGGCCTACTAAAAAATTAAGTGATTAAAATATGCATACATCTTGTATTTTTGAAGTTGTTGCTGCATTAATGTTGCTGTTGTTGTTTGTTTTGTTATGTCTTTTGTGAAGAGAAAATGGTTTATGGCTTTAGGGGAAGATGATTTAGATCATGGAATGATTTGTTGAATTTTTTTCTACTTTATTTGGTTTTTTGTTTACATTTAATTAAAAAGCTAAACTAAGCTAATAATCGGATCTTTTGTTAAACTATTTGATGCTTTCAATGTATTGATTACAATCGAATTTTTAAGAGAACCGTAAAGCGACGATTGTGTGAGAAGTTTAAAGTTCTTTTTATGGGATATTGTATATAGACTTTTATACTGATATAAAAATCCGAAAATTGAAGCTTTTATAATAGGTATGAATGTTTTTTTAATGTACTTTCATACGTACATATTCATATCCATTTCTCAGAATTTGCGTAAATATTGGTTTAGATTAAGATATTTTTTCTATTTTAAAAAACATATGTATATGTAGTTCCTTGTCTTCATCCTAAATGTGATATAAATCTATCTAACTATTATAGCTCAAATCTCCTTTAATCTGTAATAAGGTAAGAGGTCATATAGACTAAATAAAGATCAAAACTTTTCTTCAACTAACCATAAATATAATCATAAATACATAATTATGGTATCTTAATGTTTTATTTAACAATTGTTAAAATTAACCTTTCTACGAACTATAAAATATAAAATTATTTCCCAAAGTCTAAAAAATACTATATTGTACATAAAGTATTGAAAATATTCATCATATTCAGTGGGAAGCAACAGAAACAAAAATTGAAGAAGTAAAACAAAAAAAAAAAACAGCTACTAAAAAAATTATTTCTTTGGCCGAAATAAGAAAAAAACTCGGTGACTGTGGCACTAAGTTAGTAGTGCGTTAAGTCAATGAACGCTAAAACAAAATGAAAAAAATGAAGAGAAAAAATTAGTGGCAGCTTTAGCAGCAGTAAACAACATCTGTATTAATATGCTAACAGTAGTAGTGCTACATTGCTGTTTTGTTGAGCTACTGTTACCACAACGACTTTGGTCAAAAGCAGAAAGCATAACTTTTAAAAGCAATGACCTAAACCACAGAGCAACTACAGCAACAATCATGCTATTAAAATCCGCCTAACAGTGATCATCATCAGCACCATTATAATTATTATAGTTATTATTGTTCTTAAATACAGCAACAATAATACGAAGAACTACAATGACATCAAGAACTTTGTGACCATCATTAGTGAGTGAAATAAATATCGCCACAAGTATACATTTTAAGCAGTTAACAAAAGGAGTACTTAGGAGTTGTTAGCATTTGTGGTGGCGGTTACAGTGACATTAGCAATTGAAATAAAACTTAACACACACACACACACACACACACACACACTCAAAACTACGTACTCACCTATACGTACAGCTTGAAGCCGTTAATTAGAAATGATTGCTTGCTTAATGTAATTCATATTACACTTTAATCTATAAAGCACTGTTGTCTAAAAAGTTGATTTTGTCATAACTTTACGTGTTACACATCGAAATATTAGTATAAGACACCAAAAGGATATACATATGCGTATTTTAGGTCCTAGATTCTAAGACGAACTGGCTACATGCATCCGCCTATCTGGTAAAATACGATAGGGTACGAACGACAAGCCCACATACAAGTTCCTGCCCAGAATACAGTTTAAAGATACATAATTTAATAACTAATTCAAGAAAAATAAGTTTAATGGGAACCATAATTGATCCTACCCTCCATAAAATAATGATGTAACTTGAAGATATGTATGAGGATCGATAAATAATTGACCCTACTTTTTTTAAAAAATTATTTCAACGCTCATTACTGGCTTAAAAATGCCTCAATAGTGATGTAACTTGGTAATTTGTATGAACCAAAATTTCTCTACTAAATTTTATGAGGATCGTTGAATAATTTACGGGACTTCTCTGTGGAAAGTTATTTCAACGCTCATAATTGACTCTCCCCCTTCTAATAAGGTCCAATTTAGGATTCTAACATTCATTATTGGCTTAAAAATGCAAAAACACTTTTATAAGTCTTAAGTAAATGTATTGAGGATCGGTTAGGATCAATTGAGTTTATCATCTTCAAACAAAACAGTTTATTATAAATAAATATTTAGCCTGCAAAATTTTGCTAATGACTTGTAATTAAACCACTTACCTCTTAACATACTTTTCAATGAATTCTACATTTCGTTATGTTTACATAGAAGGACTTTTATAACGTCTTATTAAGAATGTGTTTTATAAATATTGTCTAATTAATTATTCAGCTTCTGCGTTATGATACAGAAACTGTTTTTTTACACGATTTACATTGAGTGATTATCCTAATTACTTGTAAGCGATTGTGGTCAGTACTTGTCTCCAATGACATCACCATGTTATAAATAAAGATATTGTGTAATTAATTTTTAGCATTTTTACCCCTAAACTGTTAATGGACGTTTCTGCTCGGTCCGTATTTAGGTTAAGGAGGTTTTGTTATTATACATTTATTTTTTGTTTGTTATTTCGCCTTGAACCATTTGTGTGCATTGAAATCTATAAACCATATTTAAAGACCACTAAACCATCGTTGCTAATTAGTTGACAGTAGCTGCGAATATATGAACTGAATATATTAAAAGTGGTCGTGGTTTATTTTATTTTGTGGGCAGTATAACCATATACTTTTTTTTTTAATTTTGTAGCAAATCACCGCCTTTCTTTTATTTTAGTCTTTATTTTTTTCTTTATTGTTGGCAACATGCATTAATACATAAATGACACAGTAGGGCTTTCACATACACGTAAATTAACGAATATATATTATAAATTTATGTATGTATTTATGTATGAATGTTCATTACGTGTTTTATTACACGACATGTACTGTATAGAGTACTGTGACTTTTATCGTCTTGTCTATCTATACGAACTTATTCTACTCTATATGAACGAGCGTATGCGTAACATGCAATTAACATACATACAAAAGCAAGTATCCATAAGTACTTTAGAAGTATGTTGGATTCATTGTTGTAAATGTTGGCTTTTTTAAGATTTGATTGTAAGTAGGTATTTAATGGTAGAGTATGTGTCATTTTTTCGGAACCGTTAACAATATAACAGCTGTTTATTGCTACAGTTACATATTGTAAAACGAATAAGAAGAAGAAAAACTTTACTTCATTGTGAAGTAGACTTTTTTGGCCAACCTTAAAAAGTTTATTGAACTCTTTTTCTGGGGTCTGTTTAATCTGTTAAATGTGCTGCCAACGTCTTTTTTAAGTTTTTTTTTTGCCAAGTCTACCAGTATCTGAGAGCTAAGCAATACTAGCAGACTTTCTCCAGCGTCATTATTACTACTACTGCTACTTCTACCTACTTCTATGTCAGCTGTATGAATGTATTTTTTTATTTTTGCGTACAGATGAACAAATAAAACCAAACCAATTCTACATCATCAACAAACATTATCACCAGCATCTATACACATATCAGCAGCGTTTCCGTTGAGATCTTGGTCGTCTTCATCGTCATCATCATTTAGGTCGTCATCGTTATCACCACTAAACCAGCCAGTGTAGCAAAGACGGCTTGATCAGCTTGATGATCACCTTTTCTTATTTTATGTTTTTATGTAAAGCACTTTCATTATATTATAAAAATATATCTTGATATTTCCCCCTTTAAAGTTAAACTTAAACCAAAAATCACTCGTCAGCGAACTTAAAATTGGGTGTTAAAAAAAACAAAGTTTAATTTAAAAAATTATGCGGTCATAAATAAAACGTTTTTATGAGGTTTAAATTCTTTTTTAGGGATTAAGTTTTATGTAAATTTATGTTTTTATGTTAATTATTGCAAGTTTGAGTAATGCTGTTTTTTTTTCGAAAAATATACATAAATATATTTATATAAATATGTACAAAATATATAAAAAATAAATTATAACCAATCGTATTTTAAAAAGTAAAATTTCTGGATGCTTTTGCACTTATTTTTTCATCTAAATTAAAAGAGTAGAGTGTAAAATATGTTCCCAGAAAACTTTTTACGGGTTTGGACTGAATAAACATGAATTCAATTTTGCTTCAAAATAACTGACTTTATATTCCTTTGAACAAGGTATGGCTTCGACTTTTTTGAGAAATGCTTCTCAAGAGATGAGTATTATAATGTACTAAATACTAGAGAAAAGATGTGCTATCAGTATCTCTAGTCAGCCGGGACTATAATCTGTTGATGTCACTTCAATCCTTGGGAAATTCTTCGATTGATTTGACATGAAATCGAACCAGAGAAGCACATAATCTGGTACTACGGGTGGCCAGTTGCCCACAGAACTATTTCTTGGCTGGTCAGTTGGTTCAAGTTCCTTCGGAATCTACGTAGTGCACGGTGATGTCTATGTTTCTGGATAAGTTTGTGATGTTGCCGATGACAACAGAGCGTTAGAAATGAGTTGGTGTAAAAAGTATATTATACGGGATAAATAATGTGGTATACGGGTTTTTCTAGCCCGTATACCCAGAATGAGTGTGTCGCATGTTGCTATCTATGAGAAGTGTACCGGTGGAAAGATGATGGATGAAATGTATCATATACAAATGATACCATTGAATTATCCTTCCTTGTTCAAGTATGTTAATTTCAAAATTACCACAGTATGTGAGTAAAAACAAAGTGCTTTAATAGATTCGTACTGCGATCTACCGGTTACTTCTCTAGATGCTATAGATAGATAGCTCATGTGGTCAATTTCCGGACCAGAAATTACATATACGTAAATTTTCACCGATGTGTAGGAAGCACAAAGGGGCGGTCGTCACAGAAGCTCACCCAGTGGTTGAAAAAGACAACCGTAAAATAGGCTAACATGACAAGTATTCACATAAAGCACTTCGACATTCATTTGTCCGCCGCAAAGTCCAATTTATAACCAATCCCTCCATTCAAAATTATCTATTTTTTCAGTATACTTAATATTCCTGGTTATGAGTTTCATACATTTCATTTCAGAATCTAGATCGCTATTTAAACAGACAGACGGATCTGAAGATGGATGTGTTGCAAACGTCATTATTTTTGGCGACGGGTTTTAAAATGTTCTAATGCTGTAGAGTTTTTTTAGGTACAACGGTACTTAAGTAGTAACAATAATGTCAATACATAGATTCTTAACTATTTTATATTTTGTCGTCGTTTACCAAAGTCTATCTAAAATCTATTGAATTCAATAATATTCAAAAAGCATTTTAAAAACTTAAGTTTTTTTTAAAATAAAAATTAAAGAAAAAAAGAAATGTTTTATTAATGAGCAGCAAAAATTTGTCAAAGAAAAAAATAGGCCTAAAAATTAAAACTTTTTCAGTTTTTGTTTGTTCATGTTTATGAGAAATTTATGCAAAATTTTTATTTTTAATTTACAAAATGTTCAAAACTTATTTTACTTTATTGTTTAAACAATAAACATATAAAATTTGCATGCAAATTTTTTTGATACGAAATTCCCACAAAAACAATTTCATTGCAGACGTTTTATTAAGTCTTTTTTTATTTTTACTGAAGCTAAAGTTTTGAAATTATAGGTCAAATTAATATGTTAAATAAATATTCGTTATTTTTATTTTCGAATTTCTTCTTGCCGAAATGTTTGTACAACAATATGAATAATATTAAAAATTTTAGTTACAAAATTCATAAAGCCATAAATATTTGTTTGTTTATTATGTAATTTATACTATATAAATACTTGTTTAATAAATATATTTTAGTTGTCTTCTTTTTTTTGAGGATTTCAAATGTTTGTTAAATAAATATAAACTAGTGAAAAAAAACTAAATTTCATTAAAAAACTACTAAACAAATACTGCATATACATAATTTTGTTTAAATATGTCTCTTAAAAATATCTTTTTAAATTGAAAATGTCATATTTTATGCAGAATATGTTAACAAAATTTAAGTAAGACAAAAACTTAGAGAATATTTACACAATTTCCGGTAAAACGCAAAAATAACAAGATTTTCTTTTCTTAACAAACTCTAGCGTCTTAATCCTATTTTAATTAAATCTGCTGCAATTTTTGTTTCTTTCCTTTTTGTTTATATTTAAATATGTACATATTTAGTTTTATAATTTTCACCTTGAACTCTTCCTATTCGTTTACACGGAACCCTCATTCCGGTTTTAGTAAAAGTTTTCCCCTTCTTTGTCTACCATAAACAAATTTTACAAAAAAAAAAAAAAAAAAAAAACAAAAACAATCAAAAGGGCTTTACCAAAATTACAATATATATATTATTTATTTATGTAAGTATTTTTATAAAAATAACAATAATAATAAATAAATTACATGCAACAGCTGCGGTGAAATTTTGTTTCATTATTTATCGTATTGAACAAATAAAATAAATTCCAAAACTTAAACAACCACTAGTAGACACTGATCAATAATGGAAATTGGTTATAAAATTGTCATTTACTCAACTCACTCAGAGTCATTCATTCACTTAACATCAGTTTGAAATCCAGTTTATAGTCTGTGAATATAATAAAAAATTAATCATAAAAAAAACTGAAGGGCCCCAAATTGAGATGTTGTAATAGTAGAGTGTGTTTGTTATAAGTTACAGTATGTGGTGAAAATAATTGGGATACTTTTTAAGATTCGTAACTACTATGAAGAGAATCGTATAAAATAAAAGAAGTTTACACATGTTATGATATTTTGCAAAATATTAAGGCTAAAAATATGTGCAATTAAAGCAAGTGGGCGTGTCACGCCCACTTGCAAAATTGTATACCTTAGAGCAGGCGCGGATCCGGCGGGTAGGGGAGTTAAAAAGGGAATTTACCCAAAACCGAACATTTTTTCATACAAAATATAAAAATGAGAAAAAATGAAATAAAATAAGCGGAAAAAACAAAAGTTCTCCCTCATACAGAATATAAAAATGAGAAAAAAATAAAATAAGTGGAAAAACAAAAGTTTCTTCCTCAATTATTCGAGCTGGACCCGCGGCTGCTTTAGAAACGGGCTTGCTCCTTTATATGGATATTGTTTTTGGAAAACCCATTTTTTGTGCCATACGCAGGTAGAATAGTCCGATATTTAGAAACTTAATTTCCTAGAATTATTGTAATTTTAAAATAACAATGTTTAGCCTTAATTAAGTCTAATTTTCTATAACTGCGCCTCAGAATACTTACTATCTTACTAACCCCATACTTTTATATTCTTCAGGGGATTCTCGTTCTGCTATTGTAAGGTTCCACATCCTGTTTAATTTTTTTATTTGAAGTGAACGTACTGATGAGAGTTATTTTTGTTAATAAAAAGTTGTTCTTAAAAATTTTACTTAGCACTGTATGTTATCACGATTATGTTAATTATCATTAAATTACAAAATTTCTCTAATTTTGTTGTAGCACGTGTTAGGCTTAGTTTTGTGATCTATTTCTTAATTTATGTATGTACTTTCTAATATGATTTATTTTTGGCTTTCATTTGACGTCTAAAACTGGTTGGAAAGGTTTAAAAAATTAAAAAAATATAATTAAATTAAACTAAATGTTACCTTGATGACAGACTCCATCTTTGTGTGATTGCAATCCCGGGGAAAAGAGGTGCTACTAGTACCTCTAGTCTTCCAGGACTATAAGCTGGTGACGATCAAATATGACATGTAGTCGAACAGGCAACAGTTAGCCCGCAAGGCTTTTCTCTTTTCTGGTTAAGAAAAGTTCCCTTCGGCGTACATATAGTGCCTGTGGTTTAACTCATATTCGATCCATAATGTACTAAAGTCTCCGTAAGAAGAACTATTTAGATAAACACACTTATTTACTATCGACATATGGATTTTTATGGTGGGTATATAACTTTTATTCGAAACAATCAAAATTTTACTATGAAAATAATTACTTTTTTTACAGTGTATTTGTGGAAATATTTTTTTAATGAAAAAAAGGATTACCTATTTTTATTTCATCTTCCTTTTATGTCATACTTTTAACATGCTAAACATATTTCTTTATAAAAAAACATTAAAATAATTTCATTAAATCTATGCATTAAACAATTTCCAAGAATATCACCTTTTTACAGATTCATTTGTGGGAATTAGGTTATGTTTCCTCTTTTATTAAAAAAATACAAAGGTAGCGAACATTGTATGGTAATTATTGTATGCCTTTTTTTGGAAATTGGATATTTAATAGCTCAATGAAACGCAACCCTTTTTTTGATCTTTACTCAAATGTCAATTGATTTATTGGTTGAGTTTAAAAATAGCAAATTTAAAAATAGGTCAAATCGTTATACACTCTCAAAAAAAATGTCTGTTCTTTTATGAAAATTATCCCTAAGGCCTGGTAATTTCATTATGTTATCTTTATTGAAAAAAAATAACATTGCGTGCTTTTTAGGTATTGTTCTTAAGCAAAAGAAATAAAATTCACATAAATTGTTGTAAGCCATGAAAGTTATCTAGAGAATATTATGATTTGGATATGGGTTATCCATAATCTCCACATACATGCAATAGCATAAGAATTTTTCAATTGTTGGCAAATAACTTTTTAAGCATTAATCATAGACTCGTCCATAATTTATTTGTCTTATAAACCTTTTGTTTCTCTATTTTAATCATTAAGGTCAGCTTTGAATACATTGACCTGATGCTTTCTTTTTACTTATAGTTTTAGAATTTTTAATGCTGATACAGGTTTATAAATGCATAAGAATAAATTGAATTGTTATTATTTATTATATAAATATAAACATGGTAAATAGTGCAACGTTTTGCTGCACTCGAAGGGAAATAATATGATCGTTAATCCCATTCCTGATGGTTAAATCAGATTTCTATTTCCTTAATAGCTCTTCTTGTTCTTTCATCTTTTCCCCATTTGCAATATACATAATTTCAGTTAATCTTATCAAAGTTGACTATCTATGAACAACCATAAACAAGTTACAGATAATCAGATGCTGTTGCCAAGTCATTCATCTATCTTGTTCCTTTCTACAGTTGATCTACAAAGGAAAAGTTGAATACACTTTAGTTTACATTATGAATCTTTTCATTATTTTTTGTTTAATAAAATGACTAAATTGTCATTTTGAAGGCCATTGAGACGACGGTATCAAAGAATGGAATGAATGGGTGACTGACACGTAGAGTAGTATACATAGTAAGTAAGTAGTTATTGCTGGAAAGGGGATTGCTCGCTCGATCGCTTAGTAATTGTGTTTCTTTTTTTTTTTTTGGACAAGTGAATAAAATCTATAGGGAATGTAAAGTTGAATAAACTTAAATTGATGCTATTTTACAACGAGAATAAAACAAGAACTTACTTATTAACTGCATATTACTCATATATATCCAATCAAGTGCATATAATCGTATTTCTTGAAATTTTGATTCAAAGTTAAATACGAAAAAAAAAAAAATTTCCATTCAACAGTTGTGAATGTTCCTCATGGATTTTCCCATTAATAGTTCAGTTACATTTGTAGCGAATAAACTATGAAAGAAAAAGTTTTGATTCTTTGCCCTGTCATTTTTAATGCAATTGTAACTATGGAGTAATAATGGTGTGTCAGAACGTAGGGTATTTAAAAATTCTATAAACTAATCGTTTGTATGTTGAATGAAAGTATCAGATGTTGGTCACAATTTCCAATATAAGATATATATTTAAATGACTATTAGCTTCTTATCTTCACATTTTTAAATTTTTTGCCTAGTCCACAAAACAGGTACTTAAAGTATAACAAATTATACCTTTCACGATATACATATATTAAAATGCAGATTCATTCTAAAATTATCGAATGTTCAAAATCAATAATGTACACTTAAATATGTATGTATATACATCTATTGCCTTTTGAAATCTATTTTAATAAATGTTTTACATATTCGATAATAACCACACACATGTCATTAAATGTAATAATTTTTCATATAAAATATTTATGCTTTTCACTTTTCAATATGAATAAATTAATAAAATCTCTTAAAATTGTACAATAAAATTTTTGTTTAAAACCTTTTTTTTGTTTGTTTGTCTGTTTAGGTTTGGTTTCGTAACTAAATTTTGTTTGAAAGTTAAAAATTTTATGTTATTCATGATTATGATTTTACACTTACACAGAAATTAAGTGCTAATTTGCATAAGTCAAAAAAAGGCCTAAAATTTTAATTAATTATTAACAAATTTTAATTTCAAACGTGGTGTACAGTGCACACCAATAAAAAAAGTAGACAATGTCTGGCATGTAAAACTCAAAATGGAAATCGATTAAAATTAATGATTATATTTTAATATTTTTATTTTCACTATAAAATTTAAATTAGTAATGCAATTAGATTTCAACGACCCTATCAAAATATAGAGCTTTATTATTAGGTTTATATCTAATTTGTTTCTTCGACGACCCTTTAAGGACTCTCATACATATTTTGTCTTCTATTGATTTCGATTTTTCTTATTAAATATTCTTATAAATTTGAAAGAGTTTTCAAACATTCTTGAGGAGATTACATGGTGAAGTATTATGACTGGATTTTTGTCCTTTCAGTATCCGATTAAATCTACTTAATATGTTGTTATTGCATAAGTATGAGTTGATAAAGTAAATACGTAAAGTTGTCGAATAAGTAATTAACGAAATTCGGATTTTAATGAAGTTTTTGTGACACGATTTGTCCATGAATTGCACATGATCTTCTCGTGGTACTACTATTTATCTACGCATGAATGGGACTAATAGCATATAACTTTACAGTTACTCTTATAAATCCTTTTCTCTAGAATGAATTGTACAAAACTAGTTCAGTATATTGTATGTATGATTTCGAATTTTGTTTTTATACAAATGAAAAAAAAAACTTAACAGAACTACTTACCTAACTAACTATTTGTAAGTGTGCTGGTAGTCGATGTGGTATCGTTTCATTTTTAGTATATTAACCCCTAGCTATTCATTATAATATTTGCTGAGAATAATTTGCTTCGTTACTCTACCATAACCTTAACAGAATTTGTAATTGCATTTCTGGGAACCTTCAGAGACGGACCGCGATTGACTTTATGACAATTGTGAAACTTTTTGAAGTTTTTATAAAAATATCTAAAAAAAACATTGGTACAAAACCGAAGAAGATTGCGTACAATGATATGTGTGGTACTTAGTGTACATAAGTAATTTAAGGAAACATTAGTAACCATAATGCATTATTGTTTGATTACTTCACAACTCCAAAAACACTCACGTAAAGAGAAAATGTTTATAATTTATATATTTTGTTGTTGTTCATGTTGTCTTTGTTATTGTGTGATTTTGGTTAAACTTACATAAGTATTCCATTTAGTAGATCAACAGTACAAATAAATACTTGACTTGTAGTACTCGTGCCCAAAAAAAAAACCCAAAATGAGCATGTAATTTGGGGGAAAAATAAAAAAAAATAGTTAAACGATTGGTTTATATTTATATATTTTTACACATTTTTTTGTATTTATGGATGGATTGTTTTGTCTGCTTGAATGGGCTGGGCTTGCATATAAACTCCCAAAAATAAAAAATATAATTTATTTGAATAATGTCGCCAATATATGCGACTTACCACCACAACCATCACCACCTTCATTTCTTCTTTAGCATTTTTAATTGTTTAATATTGAAATTATAATACAATACAAAGAGTGACTTTATTATTGTTGTAAAAACTACAGCAACAGAAAGCACAGACTAGCAACCTGCATTGTTGTTGCAGACAGAAAATATCACATACAACAACTACAATAAAACGTGATATAAACCGCCAACAAAATAAAAAATCGATGATAAACAAACTTTAAACATTAAAATCCACAAAACAATTTGGAAATTTTTTTTTAATTTTTTGACAAATACCAGACAGCCACATAAACAAATCCACCAACCAATCGGCCGTCCAACAAACTAAAAAATATACTACTCGTAACCCGAAAATAAATTTTGAAAACGCTTAACAAACCAAAAAGAAATGCTACGATATGATATGAAATAAACGTTATGATACTCGCACGTTACATACTTCATCTGTACTTTCACCAAAAAAAAAAACCTAACATAACATAGGTATTATTTCGGATGTTTTTCGATAATGTTCAATACAACACTTGAAATAATTTCTGTTGTTATGAATATATTTTAGATGAAATTTGAATATAGAATAAGGCAAATAATTTATATTTTTATGTTTTTATACAGAAGAATTAAAGGTTTTCTAACAATATCAACAGTTTTTTTTATAAATTTTAAATGATTTCATATATTTTTCACTAACATGACCATTCTTGATAAAGCGCATTTTGAGCGTTAAATTTAAGACCGCTTGTTTGAGCACGAACAACTTTGCCATCACGTGGACCTATATACAATTATCGAGAATTATCGAGAAAAATTTTTAATAAATTTTTGACTTTATCCTGCATAAACTACAACTATCAAACTATTAAATTAGTTAATAACGAACTTCATCTCTGATCACAATTTTGCGATAAATCAACAATTTATCATTTTGTTGTTGAGGTATCAATCTATTTGTAATGATTATCTCGTTTGATATTTAACCCTTTCGCCAGTTCTATCGGGTCGATTATATCAAATATTTGCACAGATTGGAAGGGCAGACAAGTGAATGAATGGCAAAATAAACTAAAAAGTAAAAATTAAAAATTATTCAAAGATGTTTCATTGAAAGGCTTTGTTGCATTATTAAAAAATAAACCTTTCCTCAACGAAAGCTTTCCTGATCAGATAAGATCTTGCGTCAACAACTTACAGCACTCCTGATAGTACTGAACATTTATTATTTTCAAAATACTTCCGCCGTTTTTTGCATAAACATGTTTTTTTTTTTTTTGACAACAGAAAAGACAAAAATTTAAGGCATAGTAAAATGGGCTTTTTTGGACAAAAAAAAAACTTTTTTCTTAAAAGGAAAATATCAAGTTAAAAACCCCCAACATCATCAGCAGCAAAAACAAAACCCGAAATCAAGAGAAGAGAAAATAAAACTACAAATAAAACGATCATGTTTAATTACAACACAAAACTCATTTCACCTTTCTTTTTCGACGTAACATATACAAACAACAACAAATAACACAAAAACAACATTAACAGTAATGAAAACAATAACAATATGCATCAATAACAATAAAAACAACAACAAAAACTTCAACTGCTAACTATACATACTATACATAGGTATGTGGGGACCTCGAAATATCGGCATCTGCAACAGTGTTGCATAAAAAGCTTAAACATAATGGTAAATTGTATGTTAACTGCATTGTTGTTGTTGCCGTAGGTTTTGTTTATATATTTACATACAACTTTTTTATTTATTTATTTTTTTTGATTAGAGGCGGCTGCTTTTCTGTAGATCCTAAAAACTTTTAATCCAAATAAAATTAAATAAGAAAGAATTACTTCCGCGCTTTTACTTTTCTGTTTCTTTTGAACATAATTTTGTGGTAAATTTTACAGGAAGATGTTGAATTATTTTTATACCCTAAGACCACAATTATACTTTAGTGCTAATGTTTGTAATGTTTAAATAGTATACCGAACGATCAGAATCACTTTCTGAATCAATTAAGACACGGCCATTCGCCCGTTCGGCTGGCTGGCTGTTCGCTATTTTCTAGATATTTGGATGTTAATTTGTTACAACTAAGGACGAGAACGTACTAACTAACTACCTAACTAAATAAATAACTAACTAACTAACTAACTAACAAATTTTGATTAGTTTACTGAACGAAGAAGTCGGCTTAAAATGCTTTTGTTTTATATTGATATACATTTGCAAATATACACTTTTGTACAATTAAAAAATTCCATTTGCCTTCCATGTTTCTTAGCTACTGAAAAAAAACATTAGTTAACCAAATTTAGAAGAGACGAATTTCATAATTTTTCCACCAAGATTCTGGTTTGAAACCACAGTGCAATAATTTGTAATGGAGGCATTAATGAATACAACTTTTGATCAAAAAGAACTTAAAGATCTTTTCGATATAAAAATTATAGAAATAAGTCAAATTAATAAAAAAGATATTTGAATTTGATACTTAAGAGTTATTGTTTATGACAATAACAATATTGTCAACGTAAACTGCTTTCTATACTAGACGCCACGAAACAAATGATTTTAAGACACAAATTTATTCAAAAATATTGTCTTTAACTGATTTAAATGTTAATTTTTGTAAAAAATATTTAAATTAAGATTTATCATCTATTTTTTTAAATTTTGTACTTTTCTACATTTTTTTCTGTCTCTGCCCTTTCAAAGAAATTAAAAAACAGAAGAAGTGTAAAAAAAATCTAGAAGAAAAAAGAAGAGTAAATGTTTGAACCAAAAACCAAATTGTATGTGAATTTAATGTTACGGTCAATGACCGTATGACCGCGTTCATTTCAATATGCCAAATATGCAACCAGGAACTTAAAATAAACTTTAAAACTAAAAAATTATAAAAAAAAAATATAAATAAAAGAGATACTCGCTCTACCATTTTTTTGGTTGAATCAATTTAAAGCGACCAATTTAAATAATCAATTCATATTAAAGTCAAAATTAAATAAAATTTTGTTAAAATTATTGGGTGATTTTTTTTTGCCTCTCTCTCTCTCTCTCTTTGTCGTTTTTATTTTGGCCAAAAAATACGAAGAAAATAAAGTATTTTCTTAAACAAATTTGATTCTTTTTAGCAATTATTGAAAGAGTGTGTGGGTATGAGTAAATATTTATGTATTTTATTGGTCAGAAAGCATGTGAATGGTAGATATTTTTGTTGTATTTTGCAGTTTAAGACAAAAAACAAACCAATTTAATCACGTTTTAAACGTGATTAAATTGTGTTTTATATTTCTGTTCGCCTTCTTTTCTTAACTTCTTCTTTTTTTCTTTTTGTCTTAATTTTAAATATACTTGTACTTGTTAAGAAAATAAAAAGCTAAACGAAGAAATTCCATTTATAAAATAAAAACAAAATTAACTTAAATAATCGTAAAAAACTGCTTAATTCGTGATCGTATGCAAACAAAACACACATGTTAATTATCCAACGCGCACCATAAGAATGCAACGTAATCCAAAAGACCAAAATTTATTTCGTTTTTTTGAATGCACTCTTAACCCTACTGCAAAAGTTTTTTAGTGTTTGATGTAAATTCAGGAATTGTATATATCTTGGAAGAGACTTTTAAATGTAGATTTACCTATTTACAGCCACTCTTATTGTTCAGACCTCATTCTTTCAAATGTTTTTTTTTTAATTTTTTTATTATTATTTTTATTTAAATACTTTTCTTTAATTTTTTTCCTCCTTCCGCCTGCAAATGCGAGCCACAGGTTCAGTCCATTTCTGTAAAAATAAATGTTTTGTTTTTTTTAAACAAAAACTTCGTGTGTTTAAGCTTTAGTGTGCAATTATCCTCGTAATTGCGATATGAAGTTGTGCTTGATCAATTCAATTTCAAATAAGATTTTTTTCATTTTGTATGAGAAATTTTAAACCTAATGTACAGTTAAGGTAAATCTATTTAAAAGTTTACGTCAAAAAAATTCATATAGATATTTACCATAGAAGAAATTTATCTCATCTAACATTTAAATTAATATTTATAATCATTTGAATACGTCTTCAGTCAATTTTTTTTACAAACATTTCCTACTTTCTTAATTTCTCCAAACACTTCAAACTTTCTTAACGGTTTTACAAAAAAATAAAAAAATGAAACATTTATAAAAAGCCGCTACAACAAATAAAATATAAAGAAATTAATTTACACCTCACAATCAAGCAACAACAAAAAAGCAACGAAGGCATTATGAAATGATAAATCAACACAAAAATAAATATATAAAAGAAACAAAATTATAATAACCATTACCCACCCTAACAAAGCCAGATTTAACAAAAAGTCAATGATCTCCAGAAATACAAAAAATTATTGTATATTAACAAAAAAAAAAAAATACTTTCAAGTTTCACAACAAGCAACAACAATAAAAACGCTGTTGCAAGGGTCACAAAACTTTCAAAAAAATTTAAAATATCAAAAAAAAAAAAAAAAATCACACACACACCAAAAAGTCAATCAACTCTAAAAAATAAACACACACACTTAAACATAACACTCAGTCAGACACACAAACGCACACTAACAGTTTATGATCTACATCTTCAACATAATTAAGTTAGTATTTAACCAAAAGAAAGAAGTCCAAAAATCAGCTGAAATTAAATACATATTGTTGTTACTACTTAGTTGCTGCTGTCGTCTGTGGTAATGGTGTTGTTGATGGTGTTTGTCATCATACGCTTATTTGTTATTATGTAATAAATACGTAGCTCATATGACGAACGGAAAGCATTTACACAACAACAACGACGACGGCAACAAATGTGCGAAAAATATAAAAAAACCCTCAACTACATACAATCACAACTCAAAACAGCTGATCGTTGTTTAAGACCGCCTCACCGTACAATTGATTTAAGTTTGTCAACCCCACTTAACGTACGTATGTATGTTTATACATACATACGACATACCAGCCATACCATACCACTCCATACCATACCGGCCAACAAAGACAGCAACAACAAAAAGAATACACTCAGAATTCCATCAAAGGCAGTTATTCAGGCAGGCAGGCCGGCTGGCACAACTTGAATGGCAAAAATATTCTTGAGAATCTCAATAAAACGGTCATTGATTCATTTTGTTTTATTTCGTTTATGCGATCGATCGATCGACCGTTTATTTGTTGTGTTTCAATTTCATTTCGTTACCGGACATTGATCGTATATTTTAAGAGCTGCTTAATAAATTCCGGAAGAGTTATTTCTTTTAAACTTTATCGCTGATAAAAATATCTTCATGACGATTGTTCACATATTAAATTTAGAATAGCCAACGAACTACCGGACGGACCTCAACAATCACAAAGACAGGTTGATCAGATCAGACACGTTTTTCGTATGAAAACAAAACAAACCAAATGTAAACAAATCGCTGACAGCGTTCATTGATCTTTGACAGTTAATCGTATTTGGGAGGCAAAAATTAAAAACAATAAAAACAATATATTAAAAATATCAATGAGAAAACAATAATAAATGCAATTTTGCTTTAATTTAATAAATACAGGTGGGTGTTTTACATCAAAATTGTTGTGTTGGTAAAAATGCAATCTACTCTCATATATTTTCGAATCCTGAATAATAATATACAAGACAACTGCGAGTACTAATCGTTCTATTGTATATATTATCATCAGTGTCGCCAATAACCCCAAAGTAGTGTATGTCAGACGCGGATCCACTGGGGAACAAAGAAAAAACAAACATTTTCTTTACTCTAAAATGGGTAAGGTTAGTTTGACGCATCGATGCTCAGAAACTCAACTCAAATAAATCTCTAAATCTAAAGAAATGCACCTCGGACCTGTTGTTCGCTCCCTAACCAGTACCTCAGGTGGGAATCGAACAATCCATTCCCGCTCTGCCAGACCACTAACCTACCGGAGGCCACAACATATTTTCATAGTAAATCAAATATTTGTCTCATTTAATCATCTCCGATATATTTGTGAAATGGTGCAAAAGCAAGTTAGAATACATACAAATATGAATAAAGAGAGTTTCATTGCAGTTAATGTTCTTCCCCTCTAAAGGGGAAGGTGACAGCAGATTTCTCTTAGTTTAATGAAGAAGTACTAAAAAACTCATTTCCAAATAATGTTTTATATTAAACAAATAAAGTAAAAAATTATTTAAACATAAATTCCCAAAGAAATATTAAAGTCACGAGACCAAATCCATACATACATACGTATATGATTTTCTGTATAAACATATATACCAGTATTCCAAATTTATATTTGAGATAAAAATCAGATTCTTATGGTACTGAAGAATTCATAATAAAACCGCTCTTATAAGAAATATATAAAATAAAAATCAAAGAACAGCAAGAAAAAATAAATACGGTTTAAGCTTCTGACGTAGCAAATTTAAACAAGTTAAGACAAACATTCAGCCAAGCAGCCAGAGTTAGAAGAAAGAAAAGAAGAAAAATGTACAGAAAAGAAGAATCATTTGAAAGGTAAATAAATACATTTTTTTAATTCGAAAAGTTCGTAAACCTTTGAAAGTGAAAGTAAATACGGACCTACATATACAAAGATAAAGAATTAAAATATACAACACACTTACACATCGATTTAAGTTGAATAGAGAGAAGAACGAATATGGCCAACACGTACACACACTTACGCATAATGCTTTTTAACACAGCGATTGTAAGTTTTGTGAAGTGTAAATATGAGAGAGTCAGATGTATAAAGAGAGAATTAAGAACACAAAGCAGTGATTGTTGTTATTGTTAAATGGGGTTTTGTTAAGAAAAATACAGTTAACAGAGGCGTGTTTTACACAATAACTACACACAAACATACATACAATATTGCAGCAAAAGGTGTAAATTTAAAGAATTCATAGTTTGTATATGTGTGAATTTAAAATTTATTCTTTTTTAACTTTTTTGTTATTAAAGAACAACGAACTTTGTCTTGCTTTTTATTTGGTTAAATACCATTTTTTATTTATTTCAACTATTTGCCTTTTCTTCTATTAAACAGATTTTGAACTTTGATTCAAATCTTTTGAAATTGAGCTTTAATATATGTTATCTAGCTTTGTGTGTTCGATTGAAATCGAAATAATTGTTTCTTTGGTCAAGAATGCTTGTCTGGCTTTTTGTGCTTGTAAATGCTTTTGTTTTATTTAGAAAAACATCAATATTTTTACAAAGTAGAAGAAAAAGCTGAAAAACTGATTGCCGTTAAGTACAGAAATCACGTTTTTCTATTTATTGTTTAAATTATTATTATTGTTATTATTGTTATATATTATTAATTCTATATGAAATTGTTCGTTCCTTAAAAGCATATTGAATTGAATGCTTTAGATTTTTTTATTTTAAGTATTTACTGTAGTGATATTTGTTACCGTTATATGTCAAATAATTTAAATTATAAAATTTGAATAAATTACGGCATTTTTGTGAAGTTTGTTCAAAACAATTAATTTATGTTATTGATAACGACAACTCATTACCAAGTAATGTATGAAATAACTACTCTGATTACCAAAATTTAAAAATATTGTACTGGGTATTAATTTACATTTTAACGCTCGCTTAAAATCACTACTTTGATAAGTACTTACAAAGAAAGCGGACTTCGGCTTCTTTTTCGTAAGTTCGCTGGTTTACTTACAACATTACTGAAAAATTATTTTAATTATTTCTGTGCGAGTATAAAGATTTATATAAGTACAAGCCATTACCCAACATACATTAAAACGCATCCTTTATGAGGTATTCCTCCAAAAATATGGTCCACGGGACAGCCTATTGAACATACATATATATTTTATAAAGGTACTGTAACGAATAACATCAACATACTGGTATCGGATTTGTTTGATCTAATCTAAACACAGCATATTTTAAATCAAGGCTGGTTATGGGAAATTGATCTCCTTCTTGTTTTGTGCGTTTATTTTTAATATTTTAATTTAAATATTACTTGAATTGTATTGAAATTTAAGAATATAAATCAATGAGAAAATCTAAAAGGCATGTAGCATGAAAATCATTGTTTGTAATATTTTGTAATCAATTACACATGTACATATGTAATAATATATAAATAGATAAACTCGTATGCAAAATTCCAGCAACAGTTTCATATATCATTGATGACAATAACAATTGCTTACAAAAATTTTCATTTTAAAGCAAAAGCAGCAAAATGAGAAAAAAACTAATTGATTGCCCACACCATATACGAACACCACGAATATCATTATTATGGCACGCGCATCATCATGTTGTTTGTTAATCATCATCATAATCGCAACATCATTATTTTCATCTAACAAGTGACTTCTCTAACTAATGCCATATTGAATGTTGTTAGTTTACTGTGGTTAATATAAAGTACCTCAACTATGCAACTGCCACACATCTTTGCAAAATTTCCATGCGTTATGTTGTTGTTGTTCAACTCTTCACTTTGTATAGTTGCGATAGAAGAGAATAACGAAAGAAAGAAAATGGAAAATAAATAAACAAACAAAATCCAGCGATACAACTTTGTCATCTATTCATGCCAAAAAGTCAGTCATTAAGTCACTAAGTTTCCCGGCCACTGTGCCAACAACATTTTATTGAAGATTATGTTCGTACATGATCAACAAAAACGTGATGATCATGTTGATGACGATGTCGATGATAATGGTAGTTGCTGCTGAAGTCAATAAACTCTTTTGCGCATCATAAAAAAAAACTATATAATATGGCATATTACAAGACAGCTTGCCGCTTTATAAGTATTACAGCAGTGGAAGTGGCAGCAGCTAATGCACATCGCAGTAACAGCTCTAACAGCGTTAAATGTATAAATAAAGTAAACAAAAAGTCAACATTTAACTATGTCCATGAAGCCAGCCGATGAAGAAGTAGATGTAGCTCATGACAAAGAAATGTTAGAAAACGCCTTAGGCAGCCATTTACTATGTAGCTCATACATATGTACATTACATGTTGGTTGTTAGTTGCCAGATAATTGCACTTAGATATTGTCGTTTACATTTGTTGCGAATTTTTTTCACTTTACTGATGTTGTATCCATTAAATAAAACGATAGATTCTTAGAGTGGGTTACATAGATTCGAAAATGTGTAGGAAAAACTAACATAACTTAAAAATAAACCAAAACCGAAAATGGAGTTGCAACAATCAAAACATCAGCAAAATAGTCAACATTCAGAACACTACATATTGTAAACCAGAGTGTCAGTTGGACAAGGAAGTAGTAGGCAGGGTTTGCCACAGAATGATTGGCTTGGATAGATATTTCAAAGGAGAGGAAAAGATTTTACTGCAGAAGACTACACCGGAGGATTTCTGTATGAACACCTTTTTAGCTCCCTATTTGTATGTACTTATAAGTAATTATTTATAAGCCATTGTGGTAAGAACTTGTCTACAATGCCATCACCATGGTAATATAATGAGTTAAAATGCTACTACTTCTTTGGGATCTAAATTTTCAATCACTTGTAGGTTACTAGGGACCTCAGTATCAATATATATTTTTAAATTTTTTCTTGTGTAAATTACATTAATACTCATCAATTGATATTCTTAATAAATTCCGTTAAAATCTGTTATAAATTTGTAAATAATGCAAAAATTTCATTCTTAATATATATGAGTTTAAGATAGTAGAAAAGTAAAGCGAAAAAAATTTCAATTTTTTTTACGAACTAGTGAAATAAACAGTTTTTATATTTTCCTGAAAAGGAGACTTTTCCTGAGTGTTGTCCATCGATATGCCACATCGACATTTTCAAACGCTTTTGAATATGTTGTTACTTGAATTTGAATGTATATGGTTCCCATGAAGTTCTGGGTCCATATATGATACGGTGGCTTATTACCATTTGATTTCTAAAAATGTTTCAAATATTTTTCAGATATATTATTTAATTCTTAAATTTTACTTACTAATTTGACTCTTATCATTTTGACGTTTTCAATCTAAGTATAATAAATTAGTCCACAAATGTATGTGAATTAGTTTGTATAAAAAATTACTCCATTATAATGCTCATATAATGTTCAGTTGGAAACCCCCCTATAAGAGTGTGTATGTGGAGACAGACATTAATATGTAACATTAATATTGGTAGTTGTTAGTAGTGTATAAGTTCCTTTCTACTTCTTTAAGTTTAAAGTAAAATATACTTCGCACAGAGTTCATTGACTTGAAGTCGGTATACATATAGCAGCAGCAGCGGTAACAGTCAATGGTTGTAAGTAACAGTGTAACAGCAGCAGAAACTCGTAAAGTTGTAGCAAACTTTTTTTCTTTTCAAAAAAAAAAAAAAAAAAACAACTGGCTTTTCAGCTTTGTTATTATTAATTTAAAAAAAAAATATTTACAACAAATCAAAAGCGTTGTGCAAGGAATTAAATATTTTTTACTACTAGTATGTCGATACTATTCTATTCTATTGAATTCTAAATAAGAACACATTCACAAGAACACTGCGGCATGTATTCCATATTTTAGTTTGTGCTTCATTTAATCAATCAATCTGGCTGTTTACTGGCTGCATTACTTTTTTCATTCATAAATTGTCTTGTTAAAGCTAGAATCTCTCTCCTTAAAAAAAAACATTTATTAGTGCGAATGCTTTCATGCAACAATAGAGTAATAAATACTTTTGTAATTGTATTTATCTACTAGAATAGAATTGTTTATTTATTTTGCTTGCTGTTGTATCTTGATCTAAGTTGACGGATTTAAATGTCATTAATACGAGTAGGTTTTCAAATCCGGCTGATTTTCAGTATTTTCTTCTTATTTTAGTTTGCATATATTAAGTTGATGGCTACAATTTGCAATGAAAAAAACACACACAAGAAAAATACACAATTCCCACAACGTAAATATTTGTTTGAAAATCTACATGTGAGTTCAACAACCCGAAAGTCAACAAGTGGACCAAGTGGTTTAAAAATAAAAGGTTGCATAAGTTACACACATAACAAAGACATAATGATATTTATTTTTTATTATTATTTTTTTTATTTCATTTTCAAAATTGTAAGCGCTTGATGGGAAGTTAGCGAAGATTTGCTTAAAATTGTCGTTAGTATCTTCAGTAGGGTGGTGGTGTCTATATGGAGAATACATAAGTTACTTACATATATTTTGACGAAAAATGAAAACTTGATAAGATAAGTATATATTTTGTCCTGGTTTTAATATTTGGAGAGTTGGACCATAGGATATATAGGTACTTTTACAGTTTTTTATACCCTGTTGTTGGGAGGGTATTAGGCATTTGTGTTGATGTTTGTAATGTAATGTAATAATGTAAAAAATCATTAAAAAAAACTTTAAGAAGGACATTTTTATTAAAATAAAGTATAAAATAAACTAAATTTTGATTTTCGGTGGGAACATCAGCAACTTACATTTTGGGACCTCCCTAACATACAATGACATTGGAAGTGAATAAAATTACCATCTCGAATGTGCTCTGAATTCTAAATAAATATAGGAACCACTCTGTTCCCCATCATATGATCCATATGGAGTTATTTTAGGGCCCTACGTAATTGTACTTGATTCAAACTATTTAAAGTACTTGTAAGTACTTGTATTTTTCAAAGACATTGGTATTAATCATATCGATAATAAAAACATGGTATTCATCAACATATTTTAAAATAACTATAACATTCCGTCTGTATTACTTAAAAGGAATCTAGTAATGACTTACAATTAATATATTATAAGAATAGTTACTTTTTAGACCTGACAAACGAAAAATATAGCAGAGAATGTTTTTCTCAGAAACAAAACTACTTACTTATAACTCTCAGAAACAAAATTACTTTCTTAACTCCCTATATGCAGGCGATGTACTTACCTAACTACCTATTTGTAAGCGGACGTGTTAAGTACTTGTGTAAGTAAATTTCAGCATTTTTTCAATGTAAGTTTTCGCTGGGTCATTATTAAATAATTTTAGGTTTTCCACTTTGTAAACATTCCCCCAAAAAGTGTTAGAGCCAACAATAAAGACCACATTATAATCTCTTAAAGAGTAATAAACATTGTTCCAAATATATATGTATGTATGCCTGTGCATGCAACAATATTTACACTTAAAATACATATAAAAACCATTCAAAAAACGATCAACCATCAAATGAATACTTTACTTCTATTTAACAATAAATAAACATACAAACGATTGAATTCATTGTATTCGTTTGTATTAACACAAAAGAAAAAATCACAAAACTTATGAATCACATTGACTACAAACTGTGTGCAACTTATGTGTTTCTAGTTGTGTGAAACTTGGCTTTTTTCTATGCCTAAAGTAAAGAAGTCTGTCTGACTTACAACAAATGGCACGACCATTGTATGAGAGTGTTTATTTGATTGTGTGGCAAGCTAGTAATAAAGTGATCATTTTAGTTACTAACAACCAGCAAACCAAACAAAACTCTCAAAAGACAACTTGTTGTAAATGTTGTTAACATACAAAAGAAAAAAAAAAAAACAAACTGAAAATATGTGTGTTGTTAACTTTGCGTTGGCGTTTTGCAGTCAACAACAACTAAAGCAGCAGTGTAAGGCAGCATTGAAAAGTATCTACATATTAACATTTGGAGACGTTACGTCTACGCTTTTACGGTCAATGACCGACCGACTAAAGCAAGAGCAAATCGTAAAAAAACCAATAACAACAACTATCAACTAACTAACCCATACAAATACATAAAATACCCCACCTCTAGATTCAACTTGACGCTAATACTAAAAACGAGCTTATGAATGAATAGCAAAAAAAAAAAAAAAAAATACAAAAATAACATAAAAGCAAATGCTATAACATTTTGTGTCTTGTTGAAGCTATGTATATGCAACAGCAACTGAGGCAGCGACATATAAAATATGAACATTAATATTTTTTATCTTAATTTCCTTGTGCAATTCTTCTTTCAATCCTATTTATGTTATCTTGAGGTCTTGCAACCCACCCACCTCATAGCATAATGATGTTTAATTTAAAAGGACTTTTTTTATAATTTCCCGGGTTGAAATCAAACTTAGAAATAAACAATTTATGATTCCAAAAACAATTAAGGCTCAAGTCAAAATAAAGGCCAAATAGATTTAAGACTGAAAATCAAATATGAAATTATTAAAACCTTATTGTTTCGAAAGAGACTCTTATTAATGAATCCATGAAAAACTCAACAGTATGAACAGCTTGATATTTACACTCTGGCTTCTTATAATGGACTCTTCAACACCGAAATAATGTTATCCAAAGGATTTCCCATAAAATAAAGTCTTTCAGTTTCATATTATGTTAGAAAATACTGCTACAAACAGTTGCATATGCTTTATACATCCTACCGTGGAGGTCTCTAAAACGAGGACGTAACCAACAAACGTTAAATGTTCAGCCATAACAGCAACATTGCGACAGCAGCATTGATTTCATGAATCACGGAAAATCATGATTAAAAAAACTACGTGTTGTTTTTTATTTCTTCTCTTTCTTACATTACAACTGATATTTGTTGTTGTCACTAGACTCCTAGTTGTTGAATTTTTTTATTGTTGTTGCCATTGTTAGTGGTTGTTGTGGCAAATGTTTTGTTTTCGTGTGGTATTTGCGACATGGTCATTGTCACAGTTCAATATTTTGTACAACTATAAAGTTGCAACATTCAAAAGCTCGTAAGTTGGTATTATTAAGTAATTGTTAAGATATTGTTATGTTATGAATGAATGTTGTTTAGAGATTATTTCATTGCAATAAAAGTCATAATAAGATCAGAGGTGATTGAACTATATTCGCTCTCATAACATGCAATAATTGGAAATGCAACTGCATCTGCTGCAGCAACACCGGCACCAACTACATCAATGTGAGACAGGAAGGAAGTGTGCTGCAGATTTGCATTTTGTTTCTTTGTGTTTAAGACAGACTAAACGGAAATAAAATAAGTAATATTATATTACAGTGTCATAATTGCCTATTACAATATTTAAGTGTGTGGGTGTTTACTTTCTTTACATTAAGAAAATAAATGATCAGTTTTTGTAAAGATAGAAATGTAAAACTTGATAAACTAAAACAATTTCCTAATTTTTTTGGACAACGATGAACTTTTGTAAGTTTAAAATTACTTTTCCTCTTCCTAGTAATAAATTTCTAAAGAAAAACATTTACCAAAACAAAAAGTAAAATAATTCGAATGATAAAGGCAACACTTTAAAAAGTTACATTAAATTTATGTAACTATTAATTGAATGAATGTAAATCCTTTTCCTTTTGAGAGAAATATATATGATATAGGGTTGTGATTCCGTATAAAGAAAGTGCCAAAACAAGTAAGATTGTAGTCAGGCGAGGCCGTTCATATAATATCATACACCTGTTACAAAAATTAGTTTTCATAATAAAGGATTTAAGTTGAATGGTACCTTGCCTCAGATATACTTAAGCCATTTGTTGTTGAATAAAATTGTGAATATTTAAGTCAAACTTTAAACGGTGCTTTTTATAGGGGCTATGGTCAAATGAGGCCCTATAATTATAAAATTCATGAGGATCGTCAAGGCTAGTATAGAACTTGGTTTTGCAGCTTTTTGTCGATATTAAAGGATGTAAATAAATCTACAATAAAACTATTATTACTATAAAATTTTTGTTGGTTATTTTGAAACAATAGTGAGTTATAATATATATTTATATCTTTCCAATTCGTCCGTCGTATATATTTTTTGGTGTCAACATTAATTACACCAAAAACTGAAAAAGGAAACAATTTTGTAAAAAACTTCATAAGACATTAAATAATTTTTTCATTCTCTTAAATTTCTTTTCTTGTCTGTTTTGAAGGAAATAAGTTTTGGAGTCTATAAAAAAAAGAATAAAAAAATGCACAGCTGCTGCGTGTAACTCTTTTTTTGGTGCAAAAGTCATTAACAATGACCATTTGGGTGCTGTGGAAGTTGCACTTACAGTTGTCTGATGCGTTACAATTTTTATGGGCTTGGGAGCTAAAAATAACTTTTATTTTACATTTGTAACACATTTTGAAATATTATGCTTTTTTGTGGAATTAATAAAAATAAGTTTGAGACACATAAAAGAACTTTTTCTTATTCTTATACGTAGTCGCCTCATAAACATCAATAGTGTTGAGGCAAATACTATATAGAAACATGTTGCAGTATGTTACATTGTGGGTCACAGCTTGAAATGATAAATTGGTGAAATGCAATTATGTACATTTGCGTTGCCACCAGTTTTTACTTGCTACTTTA
>NC_060951.1:65596151-65605074 GCF_022045245.1 Lucilia cuprina
TTTTGTGTTCATGTTTGTTATTGTAGTTGTTGTGTAGTTTTGCAGCGCGTATTAATTTACAAAATAAACAATGATGTGATAAGCAAAATATTTTTACTTACAAAAAAACTTTGTAAATATTCCAAAAAAAACTATCTAAAAGTATATATTGAGAAAAATGCATTAAATGAAAATTTGCAATAATTGTAATTTTTAATCAGTAACAATTTTATTTTAATTATTTTTAAAACTTATTAATTTTGTTCCCTTAAATATCGCAGCAAAAAAAGTATTTCCAAAAGAATATCATTTAATTAATTACTGTAAAGTCGTTTTTAAATCTGGAAAAGTCGGGTAAGCCCATTTGTAACCATTTATTTTTTGGTTAATATTTTTTGTTAATATTATTTCAGAGAAATTAGTTGTATTCTACATATAATACTACAAAATTTATTCCAAAGAAATAACATAAAAATTATTTCAGTATTAGTAAATTTCGAATCAAATTAAAAGAGCATTTCTCCTATAAAAAGCCTGTGTTAAGATCATCACTTCTGCAGATTTTTTTCATATTTTCATTGAGTAAATTCTATTTCTTTTTCGCTTCTTGCTGTCTTGTTTGTCACCGCATGTTTGTTAAAGTAATATTTCTAAAGCCGGCTTTACATGATCACACAAGTAATATAATCTGTCAAAATTTTGGGTAGAAGAGTACGGATGGGATCGTCTAAACGTCTAAACACATTGAGAGAGAATACAGATGAAAAATTTGACAGTGAAATTGCTGTTTCCATCTTACTTTGTTATTGTTTTATACCAATGATTTTTTGGTAATAAAATTTATACTGACTGTATTTTTAACACCTTATGGTGAAGGGTATATATGACTCGGCACAGCTGAATATAGAACTTTTACTTGTTATTACTTACAGTGTATTTATAGGTAAATATATAATTTAACAACTATTATCAAGTTTTGTTTTCTGTTTTTGTTGTTGTTTCTTCATTATTTTAAATGCGGCCAAATGCTCATATTCTTGCTTTGTTTACTTTTTAATATTTATATAATGATGCGTTATATTTTGAAAATAAATGCAATAAATGCAATAAGCTCATTTTAATAGTTTTTGGTTTATACATAATAAACAATATTGGTGTTACACGTGCAATGTGTCAATTTTAAACAAAAAAGTTAGTTTTTGTTAAATCAACATAATAAATATATATTTGAAAGAGTGTAAATAAATGCATCATAGGATTACATTTAAAAATCAATTTGTTTTTGTTGAAATTACTAAAAACTAGTTATTAACTTATGTATGTATATAAAACATCTAATTATAGGATCTGAAAACTCCATATATTTGTATAATCACAATATTTTCAATTTTATTTAAATATTGACCTCTATTTATATTTCAAACACAATTAAGTTGTTCTATATGACTTATCAAGTGTAACTTTATATTAAAATTATTATCTAAAAATACATTAAAAATGCGGTCACCTAAATACTTGTGCGTTTAAAAATTAACCCAGTTTTTATTGAAATTTTTAATAAAATTAGCACCCTATAACTACAAACACAAACGTATTTAGAAGATTTACTTAGTTGTCGATTTATGTACTTATCATTTTTATAAATGATTAAATAACAGAGATAACTTTCGATTGTGGTCAATAACAAATCTACTTTAGATATAAGCGATGATGTTTCTATTTAAAATTATATAGATCAATTTAAATATTTAATGTCCATGGCTTTAAATGCTCAATTTAATCAATTTATTATTAAACAAAGTGCTTAAATCATGTTAAAAATGATTGAAACAAGCATATTTTAGATCATTTCAATCTCAATAATGCTTAGCTAATTCGAGATTGATTTAATCATTATGCACTTGATTTATGTCAAACCGGGCTTACCGTACTTTTGAAACCGATAGGGATTGAATTAAGCCTGACTTTTCCTGCATCCTAGGAAACTATACTGTTAATGAAATTATAAAAATTTTCATATGGAGCAGTAGATATTTAAATGCTTAAATGGATCTTAAACTCCCCAAAATCCGTTTGTAATTGATTGGATTTTATTTATATTACTAGTGTTTTAGGTTGCATTAAACATTCTTATCTGCTATTATAATTTGTCATTTTTTTTTCTTCTTCGATATTAACAAAATAATAATAAATTGCCAATTAGTCAATATGAACAGAAAGAGAGAGAGAGAGGGGGGTTTCGCAAAAATTAAATCAGCAAATTAATTAAATATGTTTGTTGGCAAATATTTATTTTGCAACGAAGTTTTTAATACAACAATCAAGATTTTAAAAACAAACAAATATTTAACTGTCGTCAATAGTAAATTTGATATGCAGGCTGTCAGTAAAGTTCACAAGAAAGTGTGGAATGGAAACTAGATTTTAAATTATAAAAACAATTGGTTTGTATTGAGTAATTCATAGAGTTAATATTATGATTGAACTTCGCCTAAATTTGGTCAATTGACTTGTTTTCGAACTTATATTCGAAGGACCTTTGTTTTTAACAAAATGCAAAACACATAATTTTCCAGTACAATATTTTTTTCCGATAAGAAGGCAAGTAATATTGGAGAAAAGTGTATGTACTTACTTTTTAGGGAAATAACTACTTACTTTTGTTCGACTGGTTACAAATGTGTTTACTTGACTTTTTTCTATATTTATAAGTATAACTCTATATGGAAAAGTTTTTACACAAATGTAAAAATCAATATTTCTTAAAAAAACGAATATCAACAAGAATTGGAACCATTAATTTATTCCTTATTAGAGATACGCTATAGACAAATCATATTCAGTAAAAATAATTAATGTTATTGAATACTACAACTCATTACCAAGTAATGTATGAAGTAACTACATTACGTACAATAATCATTAAAAAAAATGAAAATATTTTACTGAGTAAATACTCCTGTGAAACATACTATTTTGTACATACATTGGCATAAAGTACTATAGAGTTATGGTATATTATGCTAATTTCAAGGTTCTTTTGTTATGAATTGATTTGAAAACTTTAGGTCAAAACCTACATAAACATATCGAACATCCACATCCATACATACGTACACACATAAATTCATGCAATCATAGATTATTAGCATTTTTTATGTACATTTATTTGTATGTAGTATGCTAAATACATTTGTAGATACATTTCACAGATACGAGTACACAAATGTTTTGATTGTGATTTTCTTGTATGAATACCAATTGATCAAACGTATGGATCTAGTTTTTTTTGTTTGTTTTATAATCTTAAGTTTATTGAACTTTATGCATTCATTTGACTGAATTTGACTAGATTTTAATTTACTGATTTGTTTTATGTTTTAATGAAATGTTTTTTTTCTTTAGTTTTATTTCAGTATCCATATATCTGCATTTATGTATATGTCACGTGCTGGGCGAGTGGGTCCATATGCTTTTGCTTTATTCGGTATGTTAAATAGTATGTTAATATGTAAATCATTTAGTCATTAAGGGCCTAAACTTTCCACTAAACAAACTATTAAATAAGTTATACAATAATTTATATAAGAAATTTTCCACATACAGATTACGATTAGGAAATCCTTGGCTGGACCATTCATTTCAAACGTTTAATGTTTTTGTTGTGAAATATTATGGGAAAAAAATAAAACCAAACAAAAATACCGGCCAGATCACCCTTGATTTTGAATACAAAAAAATACAAGTATGTAGGTTTGATGTCGTTAGAGATGATAAACTTGTATCGACTCTTTTGCCAACTCTGTATTTTAGCCTGGTTTTATGATAGTTAGTAGAATAGTGTGTTTAGTAGTTGATTTCTTACAAACCATTACAAAATTTATCGATTTTTTATGCAGTTTAAACATTGTTTGGGTATTTACATATTTTTTCGTATACGTTTGTTGTTTCTTTGCTATGGAGTTCCCCTGATATTGGTAAATTGTTTACAAATATACCAATTTTGTGTTTTTTTTACTTGTTTATATAATTACATGATTTTAGTTTCTATGAAATTAATTTATTCCTTCAAAAAGTTCAATCAACTTATTTAGTATGAAGCTAATGATGTGGAAAATTCCTCTTGATTTAGTTATAGAAAAAAATTTTGAAAACCGCAAACAGGTTAACTGTTTCCATTAATGGGTTAATTAGTGACTTTTTGTAGCGAAACAATACAATCTAGGTGCTAAAGATGCGAGTTATCATGAGTTAACTAATACAGATATTTAGTCTTTCTAGCTATATAAGATCTTAAAACATTATAAGATTTGTTCATTTCAGCGCTACGCTGCTCTAATCACGTAGGCCACTAAGAAATATTTCTCAGTTTTGGAAAATTTTGAATAATTCGTTATTTGGTTACTTATTATACGTCCTCGGCATATGATAATACGAAATATGTAGTAAACGGTTTACCCAAATTTCCGTGTAACTTGGTACTTGTTTTAAATATATAAAATATATATATTTTATACATTTTATTAAAATGCCTTTGTAACTATCAAATGATTTGAATACATTACGTATTTGTAAATATGTGTGTTTATACTTTATGAGTAAAAACTTTCTTCAAATGTTTATTATTTACAACATTAAATATTGGTCAATTTGGTCTTGTTGTCAAGGCCAAAAATTGCCGATTATTTTTTTATAAAATTTGTTTTTAATTGGTTTAAAGTTAAAGTTTTCTTAATTGTTTGCTTCCCTGACTTCAGCAGATTAGATTAGATATGTTGTTTAGTTAGCGCCTGGTATATACTGTACCATAGATTAACCGATATTGGGAAAAGGGGAAACTTACTTACAAAGGTAGTTATTACAACTGCAATAGTAAAGGAGGCAATTAGAATCATTGCATGTTATAAAGCTGCGATACCGGATATTTATCCAACTGACAGGGTGTTCCATAACTGGATAATCTGCGAGATGTTTGATATTAGTATCAGGAAAATATTATTTCGCATGACATCAAAAGCTAGCATTTTGTACCCTTTACTTTGGGTTACCATGTGTAATAGCCTACAAAGGACATTAACCAATAAAAACCTGTTTGCGATTAAAAAAGTACTCAATAGGCTCTGAATAGGGTCTCGAACTGGGATCTATCGAGAGTCCTCAATGAAAAGAAGGTGTACTTAGGCGTAATCTTTTACCGGAAATTAATATGTAGACTCCACATACAGGATACTATCAACAAAGCACATCGGTGTTGGGCGCATTAGCTTTATAAACGTGTAATTTCACTAATTCTAGCTTATGCTTTAATAATCTGGACTTCTTTGAATAAAAAGTGTACTATCAACACCCATAAGGAATTTGAATTAATAAACCCTAATGATCCTAAGTGTTGATCCTTTAAATTACGAATATTTGAATTCAATTGCGTAAGCTAAAATTTAAACAATTTATTTATTCCTAATTAAAATAACTCTTGGCAAATATTTTTCTCTAAAAATAATTTACAAAAATTATTAATCGTTGATTAAAATGCATTAAAAAAATCCCCGAATAAATGTTGGAAATAAATTTTAAAATCTAGTTTAAATATTTTACCAAAAGCCAAATTCTTATCATCACGTTGTGTTGCACATGCGTCTTGAAATAAATATTTGAAATTTATTTATTTCTATGGGCTTACATTTTCTAATTGAAATGGTTGTCGCAACTACTAACCCAGTCAGTCGTACACACACACATAGCTACATACTTGCCTATACGCGTATACACTCTCAAGGATTACTTGCTTTTGACATATTGCGCGGTTATTGTCAATGTAATGTGATTGCAATTGAATTGAATACAGTGAATAGAAAAAAAACTTAAAAATATGTATTATAATAGAAAAAAAAACTAATGAAAACGTCAACATTAACAGACCACAATCGTAAGAAGTTTATTAAATTTGCATACAAAATAATACATACAAACAACTATATATAGTTACACTCAGAGAAATTGAATCATTATAAAGGATTTATCAGCATTTTAGCACTATTTTGATATTAGAGATTTCGATTAAAAATAAGTTTTTTTTTTCAATATTACTAGAAAAAATAGGGATTAGCAAAATAGGGAATTTTTGCCTATATATAAGCTTCAAATTATCACATGTATACTAATTTCTCCATGTTTTATAAAAACGATATTTTTTCCGTCGTTCACTCTTGATAGAGTTTTTGGGACTTACTAACTTATTTTTTAAACGATCTGTACACTCAAAGATTAACATTTGTATACGACAGAAGAATAGGTACGTTCCTATTTTAATCTAAATTAAAAAATAATCGGTCACGCCCGACTTTCTGACACCTTTTGCCGATTTAAACTAAAATTAAAAAATAAAGATTTTATTTTTTGGAATCAGCATCTTTTACAAACATATTTTCGAAAGTTTTTCGATCGAGCCCAAGATAAAATAAATATTAAAATTTTTGTTTTAAATTGCAATATATATTTTTTACAATGTACACATTTATTTTGCTGACCACATTTGTACATTTACATCAATTGGCAATGTATTTTATTTTACTATTTGTTTTGCCTTTTTCACATTGTTTTTTTGTACATTTAAAAAAATAAGAGTAAAATGTCGGTGACTTTTATAGTAAATGACATTGAATAAGAAGTAACAAAAAAATAACAAAAAAAATTGTATTAAATAAGTGTGAATTGTAAACGTTATAAAACGTTTTGTACTAAATGTATAAAGTTAGAATTGTTCTAACAGAACTACACAACAACTATTTATTTAATATTTTTATGTTGAAATTTTGTAATTTTCTTGTAACTAGAATTTATTTCTAAACAACTTATCTGTTCAGAAAATGATCATAAAAATACTTCTATAACTCGTATGTCGTCGTACAAGCAACTTATACTACAACAACTTGTGATATTTATTAATTACAACACCTCGATAAGTCAAATACAACATTTTAAATTGTACATTCGAATGCGCTTGAATGCATTTGTATGGCAGGTGTCACTAATAAAACAAACGAGCAGAAAAAATCACACATAAAAAATTAAAAAAAAAAAATGCAAAAACAAATTGGCAAACCAGACAATTTCTTAACTTCAATGCAACAAATATTTTTTGATTTTTTTAAGGGGATTTTTTATTTCATATTTGTGCTGCATATTTTAAGATATATTTTTTTTTTGATTTTTGAAAAAATCTTAATTGAAAATTAATACAAATGACTTCTAAAAAGCCCTCCACTTTAAAAGCTTATGTTTAGATTTATGTTAATTACATCATATGAAACAAAACTTGTAACAAAGTTTGAAGGAAAATCAGGTTTTGTTACAGAAAAAGAAAAATAAAAATCATTACTTATATTAACAGATTTAGGAACTATTTTTTCGACAGTTGTCGCTACAATCCTTGCAGGTTAAACATACACAGAGACGTTAACTGAGATACATATATTGTACTGCCATATTTTCTACCCCATTTTGTATCTGTACTTTAGGGACCGTCTATATATTTATAATCAACACAAATTTTTAACTTAATCTATAATGACAGCAGATTACTTTAAGTCCAATAGTAAAGGGATTCCACAATTCGTTCACAATTAAATTTCGGCATTTGCCTGTTTTATTTTAAGTTAATACCGTTAAGTTGAAAGTAATTTTTTTTTAAAAAGTGTAAACAACATTTTTGCAAAACTTGATTTGATTTTTAAATAACGACGAAAAGTCCTACCCACACAAAGCATCAAAACGGGCCATTTGAAATTAAATATAAATATGCTTCAGCTAACAAATGTTTTTCAAATATAACATTTCATCAGTTACAATCAAGTCAATGATAAATCTTTATACTAAAATAAAGATACGTAATAAAACTTATAAACATCATTATTGCAAATCTAATGTTCTTTATTGTAATCGGGGGAGTCATATCAAGATCTTATTCTTTTATCATTACAAATTGTACAATTATCTTAAAGTAAAAAACATTATAAATATTATAGACAACACTAGATCCGGCAGAATAACTAATACAGTGGGCCTTGAACATACATACATTAACACCTTTATCTAAAAGCAAAGTCAGTACGGCCCTGTACAAAACCGAATTCACAAATATTCACAATAACCATCGAAATGTCCATGGATTCGTTCATGCGCAAGGTTTTTTACAACACGATCTCGATTTCAATTCACTAATGCTGCGTCTTATTTCATGTAACAACAACAACAATAATACAAATAAATACAAACTAACAACAACTACCATATCATTGCTGCTGCTTATTGCAGTTTCATTGTTATTTTTGTAATTGGTGTTGTACGATTCTTTTACTGCTGCTTTAACAACTTGCTGCATTATAAAAACAAAAACGATCTTAAGAAAAAAAAAAACAACAACAAAGTATAACTAGATTATGTTTGTATATTTATGGCTGCTGGTGCAACATGCTACAAACAATCTGACGGTTTGAGTACTAATATGATTATTTTTGCAAATGTGTAAGTGTCTCGCTCTCAGAATGTACCTCTTGTGTGTAAGTTGGTGTGTATGTATTTGTCTGTATGTAAGTTAGTTAAGCTCAGGTGCATTGATCTCAAAATGGCTCAAAAGCCATTGAACTACGTAGTATAGTAAATTATAAAACTACAACTGCAACAACAACAGCAGTCACATTGCAACTGCAACAACAGCAACAACAAAATAAATATAAATAAATAAAATAAATTGTTGTATTTTGCGATGCAGAATTATTTATTTGTTGAACATGTTTTTGGTTAATTTTTTTTCTGCAGAGACGACGAAAACTAAATGTGTTTTACTAATTAAGTTCTGATTTTTTGATTTAATCTTTAAGCCGGTATTAAATTATGTGATTTTTGTCTAAATTGTTTTTAATCTTAATAATTTAAGTTTTTTTTT
>NC_060951.1:65605174-65613113 GCF_022045245.1 Lucilia cuprina
GTTATGTTTAAAATACGCTACGTAAACACGTTATTTTCCGAAAATTTTCACAAAACGCATAAATAATTCATACGAAATAACCACAAAAATAAAAGATGTCCCCTTGCGGCTGCGAACTTTTAGGAAATCCATATTTTAATGCATTAATTTTTCTTTTACAATCGCGCTTTCTGTGTGTATGTATGAGTATTTTTCATATCTTAAACACAAAAAGTTTTTAAATCGTTTTATAGCTTGTAATCGCATCCTTTTTTCTGTATTTAGCACAACTTAATCATATGTTTAGTGTTTTTCCCCCTTTAGTACTTACAGTTGCTTTTGCTTATATGTTTTATTCTTTCCTTAATTTAGTTTTCTTTTAGCCATTACAATAAAAAAATCTGTATGTTTCTTGCAATAAACAGGACATTGATCTGAAGTTTTAGCTTAAACAAGTTGAATGAACTTAAAGCATTTCAAGAACGTTCACTGAACTCAATTTTGTAACAGAAGTACAGAAAAAAAGAATTAATTTGTATTTTGCATTTTTTCACAAATACAATTGCTAAAAACAATATTTTATATTTACATATCACATATGTTTGTATGTATGTAAGTATATTGGCAAAGCAATAAAAATTCATACATACAATTTATGTAAATTATTTTACATTTTACAAGTGAATATTAAAAAAGATTAGAAGTGGTTTTTGTTTTATGTGTCTTATCCGATTAAATTGTAGCAAGTATGAGTTTAGATTTTATATCATCTGACTGCAGCGTATGTATGTATTTTATTGGCGTGGCAACTGACTGACTGATCATTTGTCTAATAATAGCTAACAAGGCCAATGGTCTTCAAAAGGATCATTGATCTTCTGTAGTTTATTGACCGTCTGTCTGTATTTCTTAAGTTTAGAATGCATTTATGTACTTATTTATTCTATTTCTTGCTCTCTGTCTCCCTGTGTCCCATCTTCCTTGTTCTAATATCCATTGTCCAAGACATTGAACCCTTTATATTTCGCGAAGGATCTACAATGATACATACAACGTTCAAAGTCTACAGGCTGCCGCATCCAGTCAACCAGCCATCCGGCCATTGTATGAAATAGACTTGCAAGTCAATGAACGCATAAGAAAGTAACGAATGCTGTTCAGTTTGCTGCTCCTAGAAGGGCTATTGACTTTATGCCATATTAATTGCACATTGCTGTAGATTACTTTTTTTCACCGTAGTTATTCTTGTTTCTTCTTCTTTTTTTTCGAAAATGGTTTACATGCGTGTATTCGTAAAGCTGACGGTTGTTCATTTTGTTGTATTTTATTTTTGTATTTTAGAGTTGGTTGATCTGTTTTGCTGTCGGTCGGTCAATCGTCTTCTATTTCTCAGAAGGGTCATTGTTTCCCTCAACGTCTTTTTTATGGCTCAGTTGTTTAATTTTTTGCTCTTCTCTGAATTTCCAAGCTGCAGTTTATTTTTGCACATTCTTAAAGGTTTTATGGCAACAACCGCAACAACAAAACTCGTAAGACATAAAAATATTTGTGCTGTTCAATCTTGTTTAATGCTTCATTAAATCCTTAAAGGGGTTTAAGGTATCAATACTAGTTACCAACGCACAGATACGATCAAAGATTTGTAATTTTTTATCTGTTTACATTTGGCTAAAAATATATTGAACAGTCATTCCTTTATTTGAACCATAACTTGTGAGTCAGATGGGGAATATGGTTAGTGCTATAGTTTTGGTTTTAAGTTTGTGACATGGTGTTGTAGAATGATTTCAATTAATGTATTAATTGGATACTTAGTAATTGTAATCTTAATCAGTAAGAATTTAAATAGTTATTTATGTCACTGTATTTTAGATTAAACTTCTGTTAAGTTACATACAGACATGTCGTGTAGCTCAATATATGTTCGTTAAATTCATCATCTCATCTTTCATTTGCATCTACCTTTTAAACCTTATTATTTAAACTAATAAACATATACATTCATACATACATACATACATAAATACATATATCTGTAAGATTTGTTAGTGTTAAAATGTTTTTTGAACTTGATAAGTTTTGAACCTGATAACTAACAGTTTAAAATAAAAAAACAATGGAATATGATATAATACACAGTGATCTCGCTGACTGTTTCAAATTTTTAATATACATGGTGAGTATATTTTTCGTTATATTTTTGAGACTTTTTTCATAACGTAAATGTGAAAAATTTTTTAGTCCTCGTATATATCCTAGTATATTGTAATAAATAGAAGTATGTGTTTACATCATGACCATTAACTTATACAGTAAGCATCATTATTTTTGAAAATATGTTATAAATTCATCTCATACAATATACAATAATTACACTTTCGTAACTTAATGTTAAAATATATTAAATAGTGGACCGATTTTAAATAAAATTAAAGTGTTAAGAATGTTCGTCCTTGATTACAAAGTTTACATGGACGGATGAACATTTCTTAATCGACTAAGAGATTGGAATACTTTTAGATAAGTATGGGAATTATATATAATATCCTCTATAATATAGTGGTATATAGGGTATATTTACACCGATCTGCATTGAAACCCTCCATCACAAAATATGTAATAGAACCTAAATTTTAAGCCTTCTTTCGATGTTCTCTAATGACGTCACAAATTGCTGTAAATTTACTAGTATTATGTTTTAAAAAAATCTTTTTGAAATGTATCTCAAAAATTTCAAATAATTTAACAGTAAACTGTATAGTTTTTATGAATTCTAACAGCGAAAAATAAACACACTAGCAACGACATTTATTGTCGTATTTGAAAAATAACAAATCAATGGTGTATCATCTAATATTATAAAATTTAGGAAGGTTTCCCATGCATAGTAGCAGAAATATTAAGCTGCGAGTTTTACAACAGCCTATCTGCTGTTATCTCTAAAGATAAACTAAATTAATTTGGGGTGATTGAATACTAATTAACACTTAATATATACTACATATGTACATGTGTTAATGTACCTCTTAACATTTATTTGAAATGTTTTTAAAGTATTTCCGTTTAAAACTTATAAATATCGAGTGAAATTGAGTTTTTTTTAGAAAATTTGCAATGAATTTCCGGAACATTTTTTTTATAATATAATTATGACATAATGACCCATTTTATGCAGAATTTCCGTTTCAAAAAAGAAAACATACATTTAAATTTAATAGGTTTTCTTACTCAATGGTAAATAATTCGTACAGATAAATTCATAACAATTTGTTAAGTTTTAAGCTTAATCTGCAATTCATGAGTTGACAAAAATGAAAAAAAAGAACTCCAGAATAATATAATGCGCATTTTATATGACACTTAAGTAATCCATATGATAATTAATTGGAAAATACAAAACGACTTTTTAACACACTTCTTTTGTGAACAAAATATTTTATATATAAGTAAGATTTTTAATCGTGATTTTAGATAAACTTGGATTTAACTGGATTTGAGTTAAATTGTAAAATGGACATTTGCAATTAAATATGTACATATGTATGTATAAATAGTGCGATTTTATTTTATTTGTATAAAGTACTTTTCAAAATTGTACGATATGCAGAATACTTTTGTTACAGTAATTTATTTAAGACACTGAAAGAAAAAGTTCAATGTTTTGAATTTCACCTCAAACATATGTTCACTGTGTAAAAAATATTTCTAATTTCTTTTTGATTCTTTTTTTTACATTATTTTCGATCATGTATGTATGTAAATCTTTTCTCTACCTAAATTCAAAAGAAAAGTACTTTGTGTTTTTCCTAAGTGTATAAATGTACTTATTGAAATTCCTGATGATATGTATTTAGTTGTTGTTGCTGCCTACATTGTGGAATAACACATTAAGTCCACACTCGTTGTGAATTTGTAAGTCTCATCAGTCTGTTAGTCAGTCGGTGAGTAGACGTGTGTAGCAACTGAAGTTGCCTGTCGTTATAGTTCAAAAATTCAAAGAGAATTTTTAAGTGTTTTAATAAAGTTTTAAATTAAATATTAACCAATTAAGAAATGTGAGTATTTTAATAAATAAACAATTAAAAAAAATAATAATTATAATATCGTGTTTTATAATTTTAGCCATTGAAAATATGAAGGATTATAAGAAATGTTTGGATTTTCTGAATAAATTGGAAATGTCGCTATTGGTAAGTAAAAATTTGCTTATTTACAGTTAAAAGAATCATAAAATGATACAATCGTTCACTTTTGAGTTGACTCGAATGTTAAAAAAGCCAGTCCACAATAATAATGTTGTTAAAATACGTTTTAAGTAGTAATTTTTTTTTCCACAATAGGATGATAAACATCTCGATAACTGAAATCAATCGTTTGACAACAAATTTCATGTAAAAATACTCACAAAAGCATTTAGGCCTGTTGTTTAATTATTTAACACGACCTACGTTTTGACAGACTAAGACACGAAAAAACTATACGATAAAACTATACCATTTGTTTAATCGAGTATTTTTGCCATGGTGTATGCTATCAGTGACTTAATTTAAAATAACATAGTAATGTCGATTAATTAAAAATTCAATTGTTGTAATTGAAGTTAATTTCTCTGAGTTAATATTATAAATAATGGCAATAAAATATTACAATTTGTTTCTTATATGTTGTTTCTAGATAACGTGTGAGTAGTTTGAGTTAAAATTTTACTTGTATTTTGTTTTTGTTACAATAACAAAATACAAGTAAAATTTGTACTCAAACTACTCGCTCGGTATCTACAAACAGCACATTAATGTTTTACAATAAACGTATTTTTCTTTTTTTAACATCAACATAAGAATTTCTATATTTTTCCAGCACATTTTTGTCATATGTTTTATTGGCCTTTTAACCTTCATGTTGTTGCAACATTTTAATCGTAAGCGTCATCAGCCTCCGGGTCCCATTGGATTGCCTATACTTGGCTATTTGGCATTCCTGAATGCAAAGGCACCATACAAAACACTACAACAATTATCATTTAAATATGGTTCAATATATTCATTGAAAATGGGAAAAATCAATACGATTGTATTGACAGATGCCTCGTTGGTGCGTGATTTCCTGAGACGCGAAGAATTTACAGCCAGAGCACCGCTCTATGTAACTCATGGTATAATGGGTGGTTATGGTAGGTTGTCCCTTTTCAAACTCACAAATTAAAGTAAAAATATTACTTGCAAAACAAAAGACTTAAGCAAGAAACTTGCTTATTGTCCGGACAAATTATTTTATTTCCGTTTTATATATTTCTTTCCCCCCCAAAAAAAAAAGGTTTAATTTGTGCTGAAGGTGCTTTGTGGAAGGATCAAAGACGTCACACTATTGATTGGCTGAAATGTCTGGGCATGTCGAAGAAATTCTCTGAAATACGTTGCGGTTTAGAACAGCGCATTCTTAAAGGCATTAGGGAATGTATACAGGTATGAACAACGTATCATAAAATAACACACACTCCTTTGTTAAGTTGATTAGCTTTTGTTGATTTGTTTCTCATCTTTAAACTGTCTATCCTTCCGTCTGAGTCATAAACATGAATGAATGATTCTTAGTTTTTATTTGCTAAGGCTTTTAAACATTTCACCAAATTAAAACCAAACCATATTTCACAAAGCAGAAAACAAAAAAATATTCCTAAATACTTTGTAGGTTTATTGTTGCGAAAATGTCTGGAATAGAAGCAAATGCATGTGTATATATCCTTGTATGCATCACTAAGCTGTTAGGCAGCTACAGGAATTGTATAAATTTAGTCGTAAGTCATTCATTCCAGTTGATTTTGTTCTAAATTCAATTATTTGTTGCTATGCTGGCATCATTTGGTCAGCTATATAGACGGACATACGGTTTGTCAAGTTGACAGTATACCTGTCTGACCGTATGTCTGTCTGGTTGCTGGTTTCATAATTTATATCTGTATAAATGTCTTTAAGTCCAACCGTTCATTTCAGTTTTGCCTTTGTATGTTTTGCCGGCTGCTGCTGGTATGTTTGATCATTTTACTTTCCATTTTGTTTTCGCTTTTGCTTTTTATACATATTTTCAAGTGCAAAACAAAAAAGAAACTAAATAAATAAATAAAATGTGCACATTTTTTCTTATTTTTATTTTACTTGTCCGATCATTTGTTCTTCTGTTTCTACCATGAGTTTTTTTCAATATTTTTTATTTCTGTTTTAACTGTTTTCTTGTGGTTTCTCGTTTATGAAGTGGCTTCATGATGATTCTACGAATTTATTAGATGGTGAAGTGAATCCTCTGCCCGCATTGCAACATACTTTGGGCAACATTATTAACGACCTAGTGTTTGGCATCACATATGCACGCGATGATGTCACTTGGCATTATCTTCAAGAGCTACAGGAAGAGGGTTTAAAACTAATTGGCGTTTCAGGTGTTGTGAATTTTTTGCCGTTTTTGAGGTGAGTAGTGATGCAGTTTTTATTAATGGAAATATTCCCTTCTGCCATGTATACATACATATACATGTAAAACCACAGAGTGAGAAAGATATAAAATTTGTTTCCTTTATTAGTCATCATTTTCGAAATATTGATGAATGTATACTAAAATGTTCTAAAACTTTCGAATTCTGAAAGGAAAAACTAATAACCTAGCATATTGGTTCTAAAGTCTTAATGATTTTACTCAACCTAGATCACTTAAGCGATATAAAGTGATAGTGATATTTTTTAATCAAATTTTAGTAATTAACTATATCTAAAAAATAAAAAATTTTAGATCCTACTATAACGTCAATTAAGTATCTGACCACAATGATAATAGTATATAGTATTTTAATGTACTAAAGACGAATTCCTTAATTACATTCTAGTACACTCTATTAATTTATTTTTATATGAGATCTTTAGTAAAGAAACTGATTGACATTTGTACTTCTTAGATTTTTGCCTTCTAATCAAAGAAGCATTAATTTCCTACTCGATGGCAAGAAAAAAACACATCAAATCTATGATGATATCATTGAGAAATGTGAAGAAAGACTATTGCAGCGCCAGCAGCTTTATACGCAAAATGACGAGGAAGCAGAGAAGAACTCTCAACAAAGAAACACTTGTATTTTAGAATATTTTCTTGAAGAAAGAGAGAAACTTAAGAATTCTAACGATAAAAAACAAGAAGACATGGCCTACGAATTCTTTTGTCCCCAACAACTAAGACATTTATTAGCGGATCTCTTTGGAGCTGGAGTGGATACTACATTGACTACGCTTCGGTGGTTTTTCTTATACGTGGCCAAGGATGAAAATATACAAGAGGAGTTGAGAAAAGTATATTTCTAATGAAAGAAATAATTTTTAAACAAACATTTCTTCCTTCTTTCAAATGCACTAATAAAGTTCATTATTTTTTATTTAGCACCTGATGAAATTACCCCAGGAGAATATAACGTTAAATGATTTAGAACATATTGATTTCCTAAAAGCTTGCTTAGCTGAGACTCAACGTATTAGATCGGTGGTGCCCTTGGGTATACCTCATGGTTGTGTGAGAGAGGTAAAGATAAATGGTTTTACCATACCTAAAAATAGTATGATAATACCACTGCAATGGGCCATACATATGGATCCTAAATTATGGCCAGAACCAGAGCAATATCGACCTCAAAGATTTCTCAACGAAGAGGGTCAATATAATCAACCTCAACACTTTATACCATTTCAAACGGGCAAACGTATGTGCTTGGGTGATGAATTGGCCAAAATGCTTTTACTCCTATACAGTGGCTTAATTTTGAGAAACTTTAAGATATCTCTAAGCCCCGAAAGTCAAGATATTGACATGCAGGGAGAATGTGGCATTACCTTGGCGCCCTTTAAATATAAATTGAAATTAACTAAATTGGAATAAAAACAAAAATTGGGAGTTTTGTTAAATGAAAAATATTGTATATTTTTAA
>NC_060951.1:65613213-65615398 GCF_022045245.1 Lucilia cuprina
ATGAATATATACATAATCTCAATGTTTCCGAGGGTCAGCCAATGGATATGGCACCTGCCATTTCGGTGGCCGTTAGCAATGTCATTTGCAGCATTATGATGTCGGTACGTTTCTCCATTGATGATCCCAAATTCAGGCGTTTTAATTTTCTCATCGAAGAAGGCATGCGTTTGTTTGGTGAAATCCATACAGTAGATTATATACCCACTGTGCAATATTTCCCCAGCATATTGACCGCCAAAAATAAAATCGCCAAAAATCGAGAAGAAATGCAGAAATTCTATCAAGATGTCATAGATGATCATAAAAAAACATTTGATGGCTCCAATATTAGAGATTTGGTAGACTTTTATTTGGCTGAAATTGAAAAGGCTAAACAAGAGGGCAGAGATGAGGAATTGTTCGATGGCAAAAATCATGGTAAGTTTTATTCCAAAACTTTAGTACATAAATTTTTAAATATGTTTTTGTTAAAATAACTTTAATTAATTGTCTACTTTAATTTTTTTTTTCTTTTTAGAGGAACAAATTGTGCAGGTGATAATTGACTTGTTCTCAGCTGGCATGGAAACCATTAAGACCACTTTGTTATGGATTAACGTTTTCATGTTGCGCAACCCTGAAGCTATGAAACGCGTACAAGATGAATTAGATCAAGTTGTAGGCCGCCACAGATTACCCTCCATTGAGGACTTGCAATATTTACCAATTACCGAATCGACCATTTTGGAATCTATGAGACGTTCCAGCATTGTTCCCTTGGCCACCACTCACTCACCCACAAGGTAAGTTGTTGCTTTTTTCTGTTTCTAAATCTTGACAATCTGTTTAAAGTTGCCTTCACTTTGTTTTGATTTGTGGGAATAGTTCATTAAACTTGTTGCTGTTTTACTTTATCATCAACACAGTTGTCTTTCAAATTAATCTTAAAACAAGACAAAAAAAAAACAACAACAAAAAGTCATTGTTAATTAACTTTATTGTACAACAACACACTATTTCTAATGTCAGTTGTTGTGTGTAGAGAGCGTAATATTTAGAATTAGAAAAACTATTTTCAATTAACTGTGTGAGTGTTTGTTTGTATGTGTGTTGTTAAAATTGCAATGGTCTTTAGCCAGTGCGTACATGGAGCGCACATGTTTCTATCTCTATGCAATTTGCTGGCATTTATAAGATGCGTCGTAATTTGTCCCAGTTTTGCTTTTAGATGGTTTCTAAGATTAAAAGCTTTATTTTTCACACACTCACAGCCCCCTAACACCCAGATAGAAACACTGTCATTCATACCCATGCACACGTCAGGCAATACAATTCCAAGCGCGGCAAGGCAAGGCAACGTCAAGCTAAACAAGGCAATCCAGCCATAAAGCCAGGCCTTTAATGCACTTGATGTATTTTTCAATTGTTTTGTATGCAACAACACAACCAAAAAAAAAAATAACTAAAAAACTGTATAAAAACACACACAGAAAAATTGTATGGAAATTTTCAAATGTTCAAATGTAGAAACAACACGTGAGGTTGTAATTTTTCAATAAACATTTGCTAATTTATTGTTACTACTTTTTTCAATTTAGTTATTTTTTTGTGAATTTTTTTCTTCATTTGTTTTTCAACAAGTTTATACCGGCCGGCTTTTAAATTATATACACAGTGCAAACATTTTTGTCTATAAATTATGGCTCAATTATATTCCATCAAACAAGTCAAGTTTATTGAACTAAGTGCCATTTGACAATAAAAATAAATTTAATAAAGAAAACTTTGTGAAAAATACTTAAGTGTCATTACAATACTAAAGCTTTATATACACTTAAATTATATATTAAAAAATAAATAATAATAATAAATTATGAAATTGTTAAACCATAGCTTATCTCTCAAAATTTAACATTAAGAACTTACTTATTAATTTTCTTTTTCTTCTCTCCTTTTCATTACAGAGATGTTGAAGTGAATGGTTATAAAATTCCAGCCGGTTCTCATGTTATACCCCTCATCAACAGCGTACACATGGACCCCAATCTCTGGGAAAAACCAGAAGAATTCAATCCTCGACGTTTCTTGGACTCGGAAGGTAAAGTACGTAAACCTGAATACTTTATACCCTTCGGTGTGGGACGTCGCATGTGTTTGGGTGATGTTTTAGCTAGAATGGAACTATTCTTGTTCTTTGCCTCAT
>NC_060951.1:65615498-65651669 GCF_022045245.1 Lucilia cuprina
AAAACACTTACCAAATCCATTTAAAGTTTGCATAAATGGTGTATCTGGTCGACCGGTAAACTCTTCGCGGCGAAAACATTCACGTATCATTTTGTAATCACTCATCACCACGGTCAATTGGTTGCCCAATCGGGTGGAAAATAGAGAACCATATTTCTTGGCCAATTCCATGAAACGTGTGTGTTTTTCATTGCCCATAAACATTAGATAGCCGATTACGGGAAATCCCCAAGGACCAGGTGGTAATTTGCGCAATTCACGATACAAATTCACCAGCCATTGCAGGAAACTAATGGCGCTTAAAATGGTTATGAAAACCATTAGTAAGTGTTGCATGTCGTTGGTTTTAAATTGGCGCACCAATAGTTTTATTATATACGAATCGGTCATCATTTTAAAGCAGTTAATTTTTTCCTTTCTTCTTTTTTTAATGTATTTAAGCTTTTATACTTTTTTTAAATTGTGTAATGTTTTATTTTGTATCTTTCTTTGTTTTGTTAATAACTTGTAAAAGTTTTCATTATTTTTAAATAATTTGTAATAAAATTTTAGGGATATAACTTTTAATTTAATTTTTAATTTATTGTAGCTTTTTGATTTTTAAAACTCTGCACTATATTTATTTGTATGTAAAAAGGTAGTGTTTGTATTTGAAACTTTGTTTAAAAATTTTATTTATTTTTCTGTAAATTCTTTATTTCTAAATATTTCACGAAAATATTTGATAAATTTTTTTTTATTATAAAATTTTTGGTTTGTAAATTTTTTTTTAAAAATTTATTTATTTTATGCAGTGTAGAGAGTAGACGACTTCGCGCGTTGCGTTTATAGATTTCGACTAATGTCTCGTCGTTATGTCCTTGCGACTTTTATAACAACCGATCACACGATCGATGTTGTACGCCGTGATCGTGCGAAGTGTTCGATCTAAGCACAAGTCATTCTTAGCAAACCTTAAACCTACGTTTCTCAGCATATCTGTTCAGCATTCAGTACACGACGACGAACGAAAAACAAAAAAATTCCCAATTAAAATCAATTTGAGTAAATGAGTACTTATATGAGATTAGTATGAGTGAGATGGTGAGAGGGAACATGAGTTAGTATGCAACTGAATTAAAACCTTTAAACCGGTCTTGTGATCAGTTTTTTACTTTTCTTTACACACTCTTCAGGCAAAGCTTGAATTAAATAAAATCTGTGTTTGTTTACAACTTGTTTGATACAACTTCGAACTTATTTTTTTAAAGAATTCTGTTGTATCTGAATTTTTTCCACAAATTTTGTTTATTTTTTATTTTATGGCTATCAATCATTTGGTTGTAGTTAGTTGGCTTTTTTCAACCATAAATTAACTCAAACTTTATCGACTCTCTGTTTACATTTTTTTAAAATTCAATTGAAAGTCGTATGCGCTCGTTCGTCTCTCCAACTCTTGGCCTCCTCTCTTACGGTTTTGGGGGCTTGCTTATCAAATTAATTTCCATTTTTTAGTTTTGTATAAATAGTATAGGCCCCCCATTCCATAACTCTCCGCTGAAATGCATTTTATAGTATTGTTTGTTTTGTTATAAAAAATTTATATTTTATAATGTTGCCTCGTGCGTAATACGTCCGTTATCATTTTTTATTTATTTTTCATTTTTATATAAACATACTTCTCTGAAAATCGTGAGCATATTTGTTTTGTTGTTTTGCTTGTGACATAGAGTGAAAATTTTAATAAGATTCGATTTATGTTCAATTTTTTCTAATTATTTGTGAGCTGCTAATACTTACTCCTAATTACATTGTGGTGCCTAAATAGTGATATAGTTTTATACCAGTTCATTAGCGTTTGAATATTTCTTTCTAATAAAAGTTTTTGTTGGGATATTTACTACATACCAAAATCAATTCCTTGCGCAGAATCAAACCGAAACCAAAAGTAACCTATTTCGAAACATCCCATAGCAGTTTACGAATATAAATGTCAAGTCACATTTTAGATCTGTTTAAGATCATCTGTTGTTCAACATTCTAATTTCTTATTCAAGAAAATTTAAATCTATTTATTTTGAAACCAAATATTTCAGTGAAATAATATTCGTTGAAAATATTTTTTTTAATTAAAACACAAATACATACATATGTAAATATATATTTATTTAATTTTTCATTAAAAATTTATTTCACTCTTACAAACTTTCATACACACCTCTTTGCTGTATGTTGCAATAGCTATCTTGATTGTAGGTTTCTAATTATAATTCTAAATATTTATTAATTTTCTATTTTAAGAAAGTTTCAACGCCGCCGCGTCTCTTTCTATTACCGTCAAAAGCTTCAAAATGGTATCAAATCACAGTCAATAAAACATATTTTTTCTATGTCTCTTTAGTAAATAGAGATTATTATGAATATAAAAATATAAATGTAGTAAGTAGTTACATACATTCATATGTATGTATATAAAAATTCATATTCACATGAAATGACTGAAAAAAACGAGTAAAATGTAGGTGAACTTGTTCAAATTGAACTGATACTTGGTACTTTTGTTATCAATGCATTTTTCATTTAAAATTTTTTTTTGGAAGAAAAAGGCTTTATTTGCTGTGTGCTAGCTGCGCATTTTCTATTATCAATGTTCAGATTGAACGAGTATTTATTGGGGCACGCGTATAAATATTTAAGATTTTTAGTAACAAATTGTTCAGATAAAGTTACACTTACAATTGTAATAAATATAATATATACGCATTTCTTTATGTTTTTAAATTTTTTGTTTCGTTTATTTGTTTATTTAACTATGATGAGTTTTTGGGAGCGTTTGAACTTTAGACTCAGTTTACATAACATAAGCAAATGCGATTGATAATGGAAGCTACAAGCTGCAGTTGAGAAATCAAATTAATTAGTTTAAAACATGTTTAAAATATTATATTAAGTATATTTAAATGAATAATGGAAGGCGATGTTAGCAAAGGCATTAGATTAATAGCATTCCTTTTTTTGGGAAATTAAATTAAATCCTCAGGTGGCCTCCGGTAGGTTAGTGTTCTCATCTGGTAGACCGGAGATGGGGAGTTCGATTACCACCTGAGACACTGGTTAAGGAGCGCATAACAGGCCCGATAGAGGCCTACGTGCGCTGCTCCTCCTTTCAAACTAACTAACTAAATCATCAGTCATAACAAGCATCGATGGCTCAAAGTGTCTTAAGGAAGGTTTTCAGATAAAGATAATCTACATTATTTGTTTAAACCTAGTTTAATACATGTTTTGCGTTTTTCAGTAAACAGTAACGTTTCTTATTATCTTAGTTCAACTGAGTGTTATTGGTCAATTAAACTTAAGTTATAAGTGAGAAATCACAATTATCAAAAACAATAAAACAATGATTTCGCAAAAACACAAACCTAATATTTTAAATTAATTGCAATTTTCTGATTTGTTTTGTTTTATTTATTATTGTTTTAAATGTTTATTTAAAATTTTTCTAAAATTTTTCATTTTACAAAAGTATTATTTGCAAAAAACAGATGTTCGTTATTTATATTTTTTAGTGAAAAGTTGGCAGTACTGACAAAGTTAACTGAACTTAAATCCATAACTGAAAAACACAATCATCGGTTAAAGTCCGCCTAAATTTGTTCCGAGTTTAATATAACAGCAAGTTAAACCTAGTTTAACTGAGTAGTAAAAAACCCGCCCTTAGTGTGTTAAAAATATTTAAATTTATTTACGCAAATTGAGCCTGAAAGTTTTAAACAACCAACTAACTAACTAAATAACTAACCAACTAACTAACTAACAAACTAACTCACTAACTAATTACGCTTACGATTGTCGGTTAAACGTAGATGGATTAGATGGATTCTCAAGCAACGAGTCAGCTACAGTATTCACAGGCAGTGATGGTATAGCAGATACCACTTGCTTTTTATCCTTTTTGATGCATTATTATAGTTTTCTACCATTTGACTCTATTTAACTCTAACCGATTAAAAAGGTTTAGAGTTCTAGTGTTATCATCGATTCAATATGACTTTTAATTAAGTAACACTGTTAACTACGTGTTAAATGCAATAAAATTCGTTGAAGCTAATCTTTTTGCACAACCTAAGATATTGAAATGTCAAAACGTGACATATTTTAAGAAATTTTGCACATTTTTTCAACTTTTCGCTAAATTGTAAGTAGTCAAGGTAATTTTCCCATGTATGCGACTTTTCAATTCTATAACAGTAATATGTACATAAAATTTTTGAGTTTGAATAAATAAAAGTCTTTCCAAGGAATGCATTACCAATTAGCATAAACTTATCAATAATTAAATTGACTGAAACTCCACTGAAAATAACTTCATCTATTATATATTCTCAAATCACAATCTCTTCTTAATTCAACGTGCATTCAATGTTTTAATTTATAATTATCTCACATTGTAATTAAAACCGAGCAATTTTTTGTCAACAAAAACGTATACAACGGTCAAAATCTTCCAAACTAAAAATGTCGTAATAACCTGAGAGTTTAAATACCCCCCATTTTCATTGAGAGCAATAAAAATTATGCATGCGGAAGTTGAACTCGGAAAAAACAAAAATACACATCAAATTTTTTTTACTACTTAAAACAAAGACAATTTTTGTTTCAAATAAATGCTACTTTATGAAAATGTATAACTTTATATATAATAAAAATAAAAAATGTTAAAAAAACTAATATAATAACAATTTGCATTTGAGGTCAATGACACAACCTTCATGCAAATATTTACTTTACTAAAAATTCAAGCAAAAAAAAAAAAATCGACATAAGTTTCTTATTTCAGTTAATTTTGCATTTTTCTTAAGATTTTTGAAGCAAATAAATATACGAAATAAAAAAAAATAATAGTCTATTTTAAATAAAACGATTTTATTTGTTATGACGTCAATGGTAAATCAAGACCTTTACAATTTCTTGGAATTGAGTAAATTGCAGGAGCGGATGATATGAAGGAAACATGGAAGTTGTTAGTTTATAAAAAAATTGAAAAATATATGTATATATGTGTGTATATGTATAAAATATTTTGCTTTTAGGCCTTATTGAATATTTAAATTATGCAATTATTTCAAATAATTTTATGATTTATATTTTATTACTGTTTTTTTTTTTTTGTTAAATTTTACTGGTGCAAAAATAAATCTAAATTTAATTAGAAATTCTAAGGACAAGGTTATAAGTGTTGCAATAAATGTATTTGTATAAATGAGTATAAATAGATTTTTATGTTTATGTCTAGACAGCAGTAGTTAAAATATGAAATAATATTTTGCAATTAAAATAATAATGATTTTTAGTAAGTAAGACAGCAATGCTAGATTGTATTTGGTACCCTACAGATAAAGCGCAGAATTTTTACAATAGAAAAAAAGCTTAAAAGGGATAATATTTGTCACTCATATTTCCCGAAATAATAAGTTATATATTTATTATAATTCTTGTTTTTATTGTTGAATACGTTTAAAGTTTTTGCCCTATAAAAAGTTTATCTTGAAATTCTTGGAAATATAGGACAATCAGTACTGATGTTTGCACCCAAAATTAAGGTTTAGTTTATTTTGTGATTCTTTGCTTTGACAACATGTAAATCATTCTAAGGAAAGGACGGGGATATAGGTGTTACGTAAGTATAGGGATTTCATTCCTGGGGTCTGTCTAAGTGCAGTTCTCAAAATGTTTGCCTCGGACATATAATTTATAAAATGTGAATGGTTTTTATGAAAAAAGATAAAAAGAACCTTTTATTCTTTTTGGGAAATTGTACTCCAGAAAATCAGTAAAAATAAAAAGACAAGTCTATTTTTCTAAAATTTGTCCCCGATCTTGAACTATTTTTTAAATGTTCAAGTTCACACGGAGCAGTAATATTACTAATTCGGCGTCTGAATGAAAATAGCAAATTAAAGCGTTTCTACGACACATTCGTAATTCTTTTTGATAGTTCATCGCCATGTTGTTTTTTTCATTCATTGTTTTGTAATTTTTTGGAATATTGTGCATGTATGATTTATGATGTTTAAGTTGTATATTACTTATATATTTATTTTCATTTTTTTGTAATTATATTTTTTATTTGTCTCCAACAAATTAAAATACACGATGAAAATTAGAGATGACACTCATTCATTCGTAATTCAAACTGAATTACGACAGACTGTGTAATTCGCAGCTGCAAATTTGTATGGCGAATCATGTCATTCAGTAAGTTATTGGTGAATGAATGATGAATGAGAGCGTGAATTACGAATAATAACACCGTGTGAACGGGGTATAAAACTGATTGAACATTTAGCTTTTTAATGTAATTTCATCTTTAAAACTTTCTAAAGCTTAATATCAAATATACTTTTAAATATATAAAAACTATTAAAGTCCATAAATTAAATTCTTTCAGTTAGTCTAATTGTACATACGTGATTATTGTGTAGCTCATAGATATGTTTATAAGGGTGGCTCCAAATTAAATAAAGTACAAAAATACGTTTATCTTGGAAACTATTTGAATTAGAATTATAAAAAATCTAGCAAGAAGAACTTTAGCATTCATGTAAACATGTTGGGTAATAAATTGGCGGATATTCAATGTGGGCAGAGGCACCTTCTATATAAATTAGATACAAAATTCGTTTATCTAGGAAATTAAAAGAACTTCATTCTTAAATTTTTGAAGATCTTTAATATTTATCTTAATATTTTGCAGAAAAAAGGCGGACTTTCTTTAAGGGAGTCTTAAAACCACCAAATGAATTAAATAGCAAATTCGAATACCTGTCAAACTATTAGAGCTAGAATTTTACATGGAAGACTCTCTTATGATATCAATGATAACAATGTCTTATGATAACAATGTTTCAAATCTTTCCTTATTTTTCCTCCATACGAACGGGGCCAACCTAATGTACATATGTATATGCTAAAAATATCAAAATCTGCTAATTTATATATATTAATGATATATGAAATTAATGATTTTTAATGTTTCATATACAACAAAGAATTTGCGATAAACAAGTAACAAGTTGTTCAAGTTCTACATTTTTTTTCAAATAAATTTCTTTATGTCGTTGTCTTCTTCTTCTTTCTTTTAAAATTCAAGTGCAATTTCATTAATTAATGATAAAATTATTTATAGTAGTGACCTTGGAAAAGTGAAATGTTGTCATCACCATATAAAAAGAAATGAAAAGAAAAAAAGTTATAAATATTTTTATTCATGTGTGTAAAATTGTCTCCTTTTTCTTTGCATATTAATAGAAATAACAATAATTTATCCACTAAAAAAATGTTTAAATTATTAAAAAAAAGTTCTTCATCTCATTAGACAGTCAGACGTATAAATTGACAACGAGATCAAGTCATTTAAGCTTTTGTTCATTTTGTTTTCAATTCAAGCTAAATTTTCAAATTAAAAGATTTGTTTAAGAAAAAAATGTGGTTTCTATACTAAACAAATTATCAAAAAAAAAAAAAAAAAAAAAAAAATGCATTTATAAAAGTTTATTGACTTAAAAAAACATTTTGGTCAAACAAAGTATATTAATAATTTTAATTAAATACATACAATAAATTAACAATTAGTTTATTTATATATTTATAAATTTTATAAATATATATGGACTGATGATTAAAATAAATAAAAGATAATTAAATTATTAAATAAGAAACATGTTGATTAAATTTTAAATAATTATATTAAGAAGTAGTCAGATGCTTCTCTATTTAAACATTTCTATAAAAGTACAAGTGACAATGAAATGTAATCCACATTGTTATTTATCTTTAAGACATTGCAATACCATAAAATTGCAAAGATAATTTCCACTTGAAAATTAGTTGTAGTATTTGTTTCAGTCTAAGTGCAAGATGTCAAATTTCACGTTGGTCTTTTCATCTACAGGGTAAGCTTTTTGAAGACTCACTACCGTTCTAAGATGCAAAAACTACATTTTCCTTTACAAACACGCTTATAGAATGGCTTCTAGAAACGTAATCGCTTGACCGAAGCACAAATTAAGCCGAGTACTTGTTCTTCAATGATACTTTATAAATCAAAACCCCCATCAACAATCGACACCATTACTCTAGGTATACGGTTGGGTAAGGTTTGCATACCCAATTCGTTCATCAATTCCGTATCATATACACATGACACCAACTCGATTCCAAAGCTTAGTCCCAAAGTCCCTTCTAAAGGTATTTCGAATTATAGACTTTATCGTGCTTCAGACTTTCAACCAACAGCACCGAACTTATCTCGGATTATAGACTTTACAGTACACGAGATTTTTAACCAACATTATTTCCCACGAATATGGAATAAAACCAATTACTAATAACCGGAATAAGACAAGGTTCGAATTTTAGTCCTGTGGTCCTGTATCGGTTCCTGATTATGCGGTTTTAGTCTCGTTGCCATGTCAAATCATTTCAAGGGAAGGCCGAGGATACATTAAGCATTACTAGTAAATAGCATCTCTTTTCCTCGTGATTGCAGTAAAACCAAGTCTTTCATCAAAATTAGTCAGTCTTAGTACAATAGTTTTTTATAGAAAATTATTTTTATTAAATTTGTTCAAAGTTATCAATGGCCAAATTATAGCATCGACCTTCATAAAAAACGCTGCTAGTCTTTTTCTTTTAAGTCAATGTCCGATTTGTAGCATTGTACCTTTCTTGACTTGTGAACCTCAAAACATTGTCGAACGTAATCTGCACGTTTAAAAAGCAAAGCAGCTTTTAAATAATGTTTGTCTCTATCTGCCAAAACTATTGTAGCTCAACGAAAGTGTAAGTGTATTCATAGTTTGCTACTAACTGAGACTAATGACCGCTGTTTTCCGCCCAAATAGTTTAAGAATCGTATATGTATAAAGATAAGAATCTAATAAATAATGCAAATGATCAACAACATTTTTTTTTGATTATTCAACTACAATTTCCATTCACAAACTTTGGGTATTTCATAAAATGTCTTTAATGAATAAAATTCTTATTCAGAACTAATACATATTTATTAAATTAATTATAGTTCTTTAAAACTAGTTATATGTATATATAAAAATTCCTTGCGGCAAAATTAAACAAAAACATGTTCTTAATCATGAATTTTACTACTTAATATCTGTTTTTTGATATGTTGACGTAGGAAATTGTTAAGCCTACAAATTTAATATGATTTTGTATACATTTACTAATATTAATAACAATATTGATGACATGTGGTAATTATAAAATCAAGCCACAAATAATTTTTAAACATACGATAATATTGAAAATTCGAAGCATCAATTTTTTGCATAAAAAAATAATTTTATTAAAAATAATCGCAAACACGCGACATTATGTACTTGAATGCAAATTTACCAAAAAAAAAAAATAAATAAATAAATTTTTAAATTAAAAGAGAAGTGAGCACGATTTGTTTTTGTTGTTAATTTTGCTACTTTCAAGGTTAAACGCAATATGCAGCAAATCTAATTCACGTCTCTACATAAATCATGGATTTAATCTTAGAAATTAAATAGTAAACAAACACAGATGCCGAGCCACACAAAACCACTACAATTGATACGTACCTTGCATGATAAGAATTTGAATGAAATTTCATTCAAAGTGTATAAACAAAATATAGTAAATAATATGTCATCCTCTAAACTTTAAAGATATGTATATAGAGATTAAGAAATCTTTAAAAACGAAAAAAAAATTTTGAAAAATAAAGTGCGTTTATAATTCGAAAAGGATCCCTTGGATATTTCACTTTGTTGTGAGAGATAAATAGATTTTGATTTAAGATAACTTTTAATATTCCCCATCTAAAAAATAATATCAACTAAAGAAAACTACCAAACACAAGTATTAATCGACCATAGTTGCATTTTCACAATGATCCAGTTCAATATGTTTTGGTGCCATATATACCACAGTAGGGTATACAAAACTCATTGCATAAAAAATATCTAATATATTGATTATAATCATACACTAATTCAAGAATTTATTTTCAAAAATTTCTCTTATGTATTTATTTATAAAATGTTTACTTATCAATTCAAGGCCATCGTCATCACAAGTGTTGCATCATTAAGCAACAAAAGTTAGCAAATTTTAAAATAGAATACATAGAATATGAATTTATACTTTTTATTTTTAAAAAGAATACTTATAGCCACACCATATTTGAATTAGAAATGCTCAATGAGTCTTTTTTTTATTTTGCATTTTACTAATTTATAATAATTTGCATGAATGGACGACAGGTTTTAATTGTGTGTTCTTAATGTTTTCTCTAACAATTGATATCCGTATAATTTGCACCAAAAAAAATTTAAACAAGAACAAAAAGAAATATTAAAATGTAGATGAATTTTTGAAAATTTTTTAAATTTCAATTAATACTGAATAATGAGTAGCAAAAAAATCGACTAATTCTAAACACGTTCTATAATTCTGGATTGCACATGAGTTTAAGTGCATAATAATTTTAATTTTTAAAATACCAATTTTTGAATGGAATATTCCCATACAGCCGGGAACACCTTAAAATGTGAACGAAATATTTGCGAAAACAATGAAGTTTTTATTATTGGATATTACGTAGTGCATATCCTATGTATGTATTTATAAGTCCAATAATTATTCTGCCATTGATTACCTGGTTTCAAACATGTATTCTCAAATTATATATATTTTGTATTTTTAAAAGACTTTCGAATTTAGAATAATACATAGAAATAATCATAAATTTGTCTTAAGAGGATATTAAGCGACTTATTTCAAAATGGTAATCAGTATTTTTGTGGGTATTATACTAAAATTAATGAGTTAATTAAGTATTATTTGTACATTTATTGAAAAATGTACACACATATACGTATTTATGTGCATGTATATTAAGTCACTTTTAACTTACTTAATACTTAAGGATGCACTTACCATTGAATGAAAGAATTTTAAATTATAAGGACTACTACAAGGAATGAACTAGAGCTGAACTAGAACTGAACTAGAACTGAACTAGAACTGAACTAGAACTGAACTAGAACTGAACTAGAACTGAACTAGAACTGAACTAGAACTGAACTAGAACTGAACTAGAACTGAACTAGAACTGAACTAGAACTGAACTAGAACTGAACTAGAACTGAACTAGAACTGAACTAGAACTGAACTAGAACTGAACTAGAACTGAACTAGAACTGAACTAGAACTGAACTAGAACTGAACTAGAACTGAACTAGAACTGAACTAGAACTGAACTAGAACTGAACTAGAACTGAACTAGAACTGAACTAGAACTGAACTAGAACTGAACTAGAACTGAACTAGAACTGAACTAGAACTGAACTAGAACTGAACTAGAACTGAACTAGAACTGAACTAGAACTGAACTAGAACTGAACTAGAACTGAACTAGAACTGAACTAGAACTGAACTAGAACTGAACTAGAACTGAACTAGAACTGAACTAGAACTGAACTAGAACTGAACTAGAACTGAACTAGAACTGAACTAGAACTGAACTAGAACTGAACTAGAACTGAACTAGAACTGAACTAGAACTGAACTAGAACTGAACTAGAACTGAACTAGAACTGAACTAGAACTGAACTAGAACTGAACTAGAACTGAACTAGAACTGAACTAGAACTGAACTAGAACTGAACTAGAACTGAACTAGAACTGAACTAGAACTGAACTAGAACTGAACTAGAACTGAACTAGAACTGAACTAGAACTGAACTAGAACTGAACTAGAACTGAACTAGAACTGAACTAGAACTGAACTAGAACTGAACTAGAACTGAACTAGAACTGAACTAGAACTGAACTAGAACTGAACTAGAACTGAACTAGAACTGAACTAGAACTGAACTAGAACTGAACTAGAACTGAACTAGAACTGAACTAGAACTGAACTAGAACTAGAACTGAACTAGAACTGAACTAGAACTGAACTAGAACTGAACTAGAACTGAACTAGAACTGAACTAGAACTGAACTAGAACTGAACTAGAACTGAACTAGAACTGAACTAGAACTGAACTAGAACTGAACTAGAACTGAACTAGAACTGAACTAGAACTGAACTAGAACTGAACTAGAACTGAACTAGAACTGAACTAGAACTGAACTAGAACTGAACTAGAACTGAACTAGAACTGAACTAGAACTGAACTAGAACTGAACTAGAACTGAACTAGAACTGAACTAGAACTGAACTAGAACTGAACTAGAACTGAACTAGAACTGAACTAGAACTGAACTAGAACTGAACTAGAACTGAACTAGAACTGAACTAGAACTGAACTAGAACTGAACTAGAACTGAACTAGAACTGAACTAGAACTGAACTAGAACTGAACTAGAACTGAACTAGAACTGAACTAGAACTGAACTAGAACTGAACTAGAACTGAACTAGAACTGAACTAGAACTGAACTAGAACTGAACTAGAACTGAACTAGAACTGAACTAGAACTGAACTAGAACTGAACTAGAACTGAACTAGAACTGAACTAGAACTAGAACTGAACTAGAACTGAACTAGAACTGAACTAGAACTGAACTAGAACTGAACTAGAACTGAACTAGAACTGAACTAGAACTGAACTAGAACTGAACTAGAACTGAACTAGAACTGAACTAGAACTGAACTAGAACTGAACTAGAACTGAACTAGAACTGAACTAGAACTGAACTAGAACTGAACTAGAACTGAACTAGAACTGAACTAGAACTGAACTAGAACTGAACTAGAACTGAACTAGAACTGAACTAGAACTGAACTAGAACTGAACTAGAACTGAACTAGAACTGAACTAAAACTGAACTAGAACTGAACTAGAACTTTCATATATCTCATCTCTAATTCATTTTAATTATATTTACTTTGGAAATACATACCAACTATATTACGTGCCGGTAGGCATAAATAGATAAATATGTATGTTTTATAAACATACGTATATATACTTACAAGGAGAATCATACCAGTTTTAATAACTTTACTGTACTTACACGAACTGAACTAGAACTGAACTAGAACTGAACTAGAACTGAACTAGAACTGAACTAGAACTGAACTAGAACTGAACTAGAACTGAACTAGAACTGAACTAGAACTGAACTAGAACTGAACTAGAACTGAACTAGAACTGAACTAGAACTGAACTAGAACTGAACTAGAACTGAACTAGAACTGAACTAGAACTGAACTAGAACTGAACTAGAACTGAACTAGAACTGAACTAGAACTGAACTAGAACTGAACTAGAACTGAACTAGAACTGAACTAGAACTGAACTGAACTAGAACTGAACTAGAACTGAACTAGAACTAAACTAGAACTGAACTAGAACTGAACTAGAACTGAACTAGAACTGAACTAGAACTGAACTAGAACTGAACTAGAACTGAACTAGAACTGAACTAGAACTGAACTAGAACTGAACTAGAACTGAACTAGAACTGAACTAGAACTGAACTAGAACTGAACTAGAACTGAACTAGAACTGAACTAGAACTGAACTAGAACTGAACTAGAACTGAACTAGAACTGAACTAGAATTGAACTAGAACTGAACTAGAACTGAACTAGAACTGAACTAGAACTGAACTAGAACTGAACTAGAACTGAACTACAACTGAACTAGAACTGAACTAGAACTGAACTAGAACTGAACTAAAACTGAACTAGAACTTTCATATATCTCATCTCTAATTCATTTTAATTATATTTACTTTGGAAGTACATACTAACTATATTACGTGCCGGTAGGCATAAATAGATAAATATGTATGTTTTATAAACATACGTATATATACTTACAAGGAGAATCATACCAGTTTTAATAACTTTACTGTACTTACACGTATAAGCCACGTGGTTTTGTCAGTTTCCCATCGCATATTATGACTCATTCATATAAACACAGCTAACTCAAATTTGCACGTATGTATAATTTTTGAGTATTCAAAAAGGGAGACGAACTAAATTTGTTGTGCAACATTTGTTTTGCTAGCCTTTGTCATAATCATGTTCGTGGCACAAATACTGCAGCATTCTTGAGTTTAGCACACAACTCATCAATGAAGTGGAAAAATACTAAACTACGAAGATAAAATTATTGAAAGAAAGAATACTTTTATGTAAACAAAACTTAGTTATGATAACAATGATAATGATTAAGATCATAATAATCATGTTAATGTTGTTTAAGATACTGCAAGTATGTATGCTATTATTGTGTTGCGTTGAATGTTGTATGTATGATGGTTTTAGACGGACTTAGGATTGGTGCCATTGAAATTTCACATGAAGTAATAAATAGATTAAAGATCTTGTGTATTTTGCTTACTTCAAGGTCTTGTGATGAAATTATAGAAATGGGATGATGAAACTGTGAATTATTTTTTATCTGTTCTTCTTGAAGAATGCTTTGAGAGAAGCTTTGTTGTTTATTAAATTGCGGTATCCTTGATATGAATATTTGTTTACAAAAGAAAAAAAAAAAAGAACGGAAATTCCTAAAAGGTGATCTTTAGTAGTTGCCCTAATAGAGTGGTTAATTTTTTTTCAACTACATATTAACACAACAAGTTTACTTATAATAGAGAGAAGGGATGTAACTACATATGTATGTACATATTTCTAGAAATTCATAGATCAATCTCGTTATTATTGTAAGAAGGCAAATAATAAGAACTACAAGTAGTTGTGTATGTATTTCAAGTGTTGACAATGGAATTTTTTCAGGCTCAATATCGCAAATGTATATAGTATTTAACACGTGTTGTTTTGTTGCTGAATTCCATAGTGTCCTGTTGTTTGTCATTGCTTTATTCCAGTGACTTTAAAAATTCAAAGCCAATGACCATTTCAAGGTTAAATTTTATTTTATTTATTAAAAAATGTGAACATCCTTCTAACAAATATTGTTTGCCTATTTGTTATTGATGTAGAATGTGTGTAGCTTCTTCAGAATTTCTAAAAGGACTTTGACCTTTTGCCAAGATTTTATTTCAATTTCAAGGTTTAATGTTTCAAATTTCTAATTATTTCTAATTGTGAAACATGTTTGCTGGTTATTTTGATTTAGGTAGCAAAATACTTATATGAAAGAAAACATGATTTTAGGTTTCTAGTTTAGTTGTGGACCTTCTGTTTTGAACTAAAAAATGGCAATGACCGTTTTCAAGGACATTTTGGAATTATTTGTATTTTTCCTTTTCAAAATTTCTAAAGAAAATATTTTTCGGCAAAAAGCAATTAATTGTCAGCAATTCAATATAAGGAACTGTGTGACTGAATACTAGATTCAAAGGAATATTTTGAGGAATTTTTGTGAACTCAATACAAAAAATTATTTATACAAAGTTAAGTTAATCTAAATATAAAATCTTTAAGAGCATTAAAATCCACCTTAAAATCACACTCAATTTTTTTTTATAAATTCGGATTCCCCGGTTTATTTAAAGGATGAAATAAGCATCTTTACTTAAATTGTTATTTAAATTAAAGTAGAAAAACAAAATTTTAAAGACACATTTTTTTAAAACTTTTTTAATTTATTTGGTCACCTTAAAAATTAGAGATTTATTTTGCTTTCGCTATTACCAACGATTTATTATATACAAATACGATTTTGTCAAATCTCATTAACATTTTCAGAATTCCATAGCTGTTTATTCATTTTGTTTTCAGTTTTCAATTCAAACAAAATATTACAACATAATGTCAATAAACAATTTCAAGGTTAAATAGCCAAAAACAATAATAATGAAAATAATATTTAAAAGTCATTATCATGATTATTATAATATATTCTTCAAACGTTAATTGATTCAACTACCACTACAAAAATAATATCGAAATTAAAAAGTAGAAGAGTTCATTGACGCATGCCTGACGCACTAAAATCATAATATACATACATATGTATGTATATATATTTTTCCCCAAAAATCATAACAGAAACCTACTACTTACTAATGACAATTAATTCCAAAGATACGAAAACACAATAACACAAATGTAAACAAATTAAGTTTATGTATGAATACATTTGTATTTGTGATGGAAACCCTTTTTAAAATACACGATTCAAAAATAATCTTTAACTTGCTGGGAATATGAATCAGCAACAAGTTGTTAAAGGGCGTTTAAACCGCCTTTGCCAACTTTTTAATAAATATTTACACGTATGGAGAGGGAAAGGGAAATAAGAAGAAGCTGATTTAAATTTGTATAATTTCTAGATTTTAGATTCGGAATTTACTATGACAACAAAAATTTACTATGATTTGTTTACATTTTTTTTACAATGTAGTATATTTATATGATGTTGTTGTATAAATAGTGTACCCTACACTAAAGTTAATAGAGTTTGTAAATATTTTCAATTATCAACAGATTTGTATAACTCATGAGAAAAGTTCTGACCAGGATTTTAAAAGCTAGATATTGCGAAAAAGCTCAATATGTTTATGACCGTTATTCCATAAATGTATATTTATTCTAGATAATTCTTAAATTCTAAGACGATCTAGCCATAGTCATAAATATAGGACTTAAGTAGCAATTGCGAAGTTTTTTATGTACCCATATATCATCCAGAAACGTATGGCGGTACATAATTGATTCTAACAAATTGTACAACTGACCAAACCCTAAATGTTTTGAACGTTCAAAAAAATAACTTCGGAAAAAGCCATTAAACATCACTTCTACTGAAGGTAAGTAAACACATTACTTTGTACTACTTTCTCAGTGGTAATAAATGTTTTTATTTTGGAAGTATTTTGTTTTATTTTTATTGGGGACTATAACAAAAAAAGTATAAAATGATTGAGTTTAACATCTAGCAAAATCTCTCAATCAAACCTAAACCTATATTTATGTGGATAATTTCGTGTCAAGTATCCCAACTTCAATTTGGATAAAATTTAGTACAATTGGATAGTTCAAATAATCTTTATCTATCTTTATTATTGGTGATACAAAGTTTTTTTTTCATATGAGTGTAACTAATCAAATATTGGTCCCAACAAAAAGTATTCAAAGGAGTTTAGGAGTTTAAAAAAAATACTTTTTTATTCGGGAGACCTTGGTCTCCATAATTGGCTCAATCCTTCATTAAAGGAATTATTCTGAAGATTAACTAGATTTTCATATCATATACCGAAATTTACTGTATATTTACGATATATAATTTTTCATAGTCTATTCATGAATCTTTAAAATTTTTCCGATCTGTTATAATTCTAAAATTATATTTTCATTGTTGTAAATCTGTATTTTAATCCTCGAAGTATGAGAATGATGATGAGTCTTATTTGTAGTTTTTCGGTTAAGTCATTACGGTGTTATTGATTTAATGTAAACGAGTTGTATTATCCTTCAAAAATGTGCTCTAATCTCCTTACTATTGTAAATCTTTAATCCCATCTTAGGTCAAGCGAGTCCGACTTTATTCAAAATTTTGGGTAACATATGAAATAACGAGATATATTTACATACGGGTACCATTTAGATTAAAAATTTTTAAAATGATATCAGTCATATTTACTTTCAAAAGAAAATATACTGCTGATCTATGTTCATCATTATTAACAACATATAATTACTTTGTAATTATTTTGTATTTCGTTAGTACAATAGTATTTGAACTTTAATATTTTTTTCTACTACAAATAAGCTAATAAAAAACACACAATAAAAAGTTTATTGAACTTAAAACAGAAATATTCTTAAATTAAATAAAAATACAAGTTTTTTTGATTTCGTCAACAATATAAAATTTTTCATTTAAAAGTAGTAAAATATAAATGAAATCAAACTAGTTAGTTAGTTTGTATTTAATTATGACAATTTAAAATATATTATTAACAAAGCATGTGCATAAAGCTGATTGTTGGAGTATTAGTTGTTGTGTGTACGAAACAGGCTGACTTAAAATTATGCATACAAAACTATGGCAGCAAAAAAGTTAAAATTAAGAAACATAATCCAAAAGAATATTTATCTTCATATGCAGATAAACAAAGTCGGCAGAAACACAAGTAACTAAACCAGATCAATTGTAAAAAAGCCAAAATTTTTGTTTGAATTATAATCTGCCAGTCTGTGTTTTGTGGTTAATATGTCTTATTGACACAGCAATTCATTCACATTTATTTTTTGACAGTGTTATATAATTTGTTTGTTTGTTTTTAAGTTCATTGCATATACATACATTGTTGTTTTTGTAAGATTTTTTTGTTTTTTTTTTTTTGTTTTAGCGTTTTTCACACGAAAAAGGTGTGTGTAAAATTCATGCTTTTTGTTAATACATATTTTCATACAAATAAAAATCATAAGTTGTATGTATATTATGCTACATTTGCATTATTTTTATTATTTTTTCGTTTTGCGGTTTCTTGTTTTTGCCTTTATGCATATTTGGCCGGAAAGTGTAATAAACTTTGTTATAAATTTTTATTATATTTAATATACTTCAATTACCAGTATTATGAACACGCACTCAACGAATGATGTAACTTTTGAATACTCGATAGCATTGGTCAATTATTATATTTGGGAGCTTTTAATTTTCGATGATCGATGATCAGTGAGTAAATTAAAATTCATTTGTTTTTATCATTTTGTTGTAGTAAAGGACAAAAAAGTAGATGCGCAAAAGATTTTATATATGTATGTGTGTATATGTAGGTTTCAAACTGACAGGTGAAATATGTATAACACATATATTAGTCATTAAATTAAATTATATAACAATAATCAAAACATCTGGTAGTAACATATCGAAATATTGGTCCAATAAAATAAAGTTTATATATTTTTAGTAAATTTTTACAAAATGATTTTTTTTAATATTAACCCAAGATTTTTAATATTAACGAAGAAATATTCCAGCAAAAGCTTGGTAATGTCTTGCGATTGTAACCACTTACCTATTAACATAATTTTTAATGACTACTACATATCGTTCTGATTATATAGAATCACTTTAATAACGTCTTATTAAAAATGTGATTCCTTACCATGTAATGCAAGTTTTTGCTGGTATATTACAAGATTATTAGGTTTTAATACTTTCGTAAAGTTAGAAAATAAATAAATAAATAAATAAATAAAACATTAGTTCCGAATGAATTATTATTAGTGTAAATCTGTTTTTGCACTTTTTTGAATGAAAGTGGGTTTTGATTGATATTTTACAGATTTTACGTTAAAACACATCACAATTACGCTATAAGATGTTGATCCTAAGATCCAACGCCAATGAGCATATCACAAACACTTTATAGTGTTTATGTTAGTCGACCATTTCTTTAAATCTTTCTTTTAGCAAGTTTTTCAAGGTTAAATCATTTAGCATTCTTGGTGTTTGAAAGTAAAAGCCAAAAAGAAACTTTAATAAACTGCGTATGAAAAAATAAAGTTTTTTTTTTTAAATTTTACTTTGTTTTGTTTTCATCAGCAATGTTTGTTTACAAACATTCAGATTATATAAGATATTTGTTTCTTCTTGTTTTTTTTTTGCAAATTTCTTGTTCAAAACAAAAAGTGAATGACTTTTAATTTATGGAAGAAAAGGAGAAAAACAACAGCCATAAAATAATTTTTGTGTACAAGAAAAAAAAGCTATAAAAATAAGGCAAAAATCCGCTCTGACGATATTCTAAGAACAATTTGTTATAATCAGGGCTGAGATTTTTACTACAAATGCCAAAATTTTATTCATGTGAACAGGTTCGTGGTTTCGATTCGCAGCAGATATATAGTCATATATAAATATAGTTCTATCAAACTAACTAAATTACGATATTGTAGCAGTATTTAATGTATAAATCAATTAAAAGTTGGTTACTTAAACCCCATATTTAGTTACAAGTCGCAGCCCTGGTTTTAAATATTGATTCCACATACAATGACTTTCAATTCATAATAGGGATTTTTTTTGGGCAACAATGAAAAACAACAACTAAAAAAGAAACAATCTTTATTTTTTGGACTTTATTATCGCCAATCCCACAAATCATTTCATTCTTAATGGCTCGTAGTGACAGGTTGTTTATTGTGTTTTCATTCTGTAAAGAAACTTTGTAATAAACACATTAGGAAATACAAAAATTTTGTTCCAGAATTTATGCATATTGTATATATAAATATATGTGCAAATTATCGGCTTGTTCCCGTTTCGATTTCTCTTTACTGCTCTTTCTCCTTCTCTTGGGTTCGGAACAAAAACGAAAGTATGTTAAAATCGAAAGTGATAATTCAGTTTATTAATCTGTTGTGGCTGTTTGGCACCATTCGTCGTGGTCATCTTAACCTTGACATCTTCTCAACATGATGATGATCTCATTCATTGGTAGAATGCAGACGATATTTTTTGTAATATAGATTTTCAGTTTTGTTTTCGTTTATTGATTCCATATTATTCTTGTCATTTGATTTCTTTTAAATTCAAAACATTTGGCGGCAGTTATGGTGAATTTAAATTCGAATGTAAATTCTTTTTTATTTGCAATTTGATTAGATTTTATTTTGTTTTATTATTTTTTTGTTGATTGTTAAATTTTATGAATTTTTTGTTTCTATTGTCTAATTTAAAATTCTGCAAAATTTTATTTATGGTTATATTTCGAAATCGAAAATACATATTTTGCAAATCATTAAATTTTATAGCATTTTTTTTAATGAATGTTAATGAACGTTAGATACTTGATTTTAAATTTTATTGGTATGCATCGAAAATTTGAAATCTAATTGCTGGGAATTTTGAAAAATATTTATATTCTTACATAATATGTATATGACTACATACCCAGCAAAAAATTTAGTATTGTCTATTAATTACTCTAGAAGTTAATTTTCAATGACTTCATACTATCTGCAAAACTTTTAAGTAGTTAAGTAATGATGTAACATGGTTATAATTTGTACTTAGTCAACAACTTACTTTTTTTCCTATTTGCTTTCTTACTTCCTATTTGTAAGAAAGAATAACAAGTACTTGTTTCCAATGTCATTCTAATGTTTAAATACTGACTTCAAATAATATTATGTAAATAAAGTCATGCGACCACTGTCACACATTTAATATACATATATTCAGATATTTAGATTCATATTTTATGAAAATTAGTTGATTTTACGACACTTTATCCATCATTAAATAGTGCAACAATTTGGATAAGTAATAATCATAATCATAACAAACAAACAAATAATAAATTCAAACGTTTTCTTTGTCTTTAATTGTCGTCAAGTTATCGTATATTCCTTTGTAATGGGAATATTTGTATTAATAAATATTTAAATTATTCTATTTTATATTCTTTTTAATACACATACACACTAATACTATAAACATATTTATAAGATTTTCATACAAATTAGTGGAAATATACCAATTATATTAATTTTTTAATACAAACTTTTTAATTTTTGAATAATTCTTTAGAAAAACGTAGGCCTCACAACATTTGTAGCAAAAGTTTCAAAAAGCCGCCAAAAATAAAGTAGTTAATTTGAGTAAATTTATGAGCGTGTGCCAACATTAGCAACAATCAAGATGGGCATGTTGAAGAAGAGGGTTGTTGTCCGATTTTATAAAATGCGTAAAAACAACATACGATTGATAAAATTTTAAAAATAAACATTTTAATTCATATAGCTTTACCTAAACACTGGACAATAACCCCTTGTTTATGAAAGTTCTATTTATTGGATAATTATTTTGGTATGGCAAAAATCGATTTGGCTTATACATTCATATGGGAAATTTCGTGTCAAGTGAAACAACATTAAAAATCGATGTCTTCCGATTAGGATGGAGTAGGTCAGACACAAATGTAGGGGCAAAAATATTCACCTCTATCGGTCAAGAACTGTAGGACATTTTGATCATACAACTTTTTATTTAAATGAGTGAGTGTAACTTTTTACTTATTGGTACTAGCTGAAGGTGAAAAGTACCACTCATTTAAATGAATCCCTGTATGACCAAAATGTTCAACTTTGAAGCCCTCTAAGTCCGGCAGTTCTTGACCGATGGAGCTGTGTCTGACCTATCGTTTACTAACGTTTGTGTAAATTTCGTCAAAATCTATTTTTTGAGTTGAGTCGCTTGACATGAAGTTTGAAAAACTATTTCGATAATACGATCAAGATGCTATAAACTAACACAATTTAAATATGTTATCTTTATAGTTAATACACATTCCTTCTGATCTTCATGGGTTAATAGTAATAGTTGTACAAGTAGCAGCATTATTATGAGAATAAAAATTTGCATGAATTAATAAAAATAATGTTAACGAACGTTTTAATAAGAAGTTAATTTTATGGATGATATTACAATAACGTTTTTATCAAGAATACTAAATGGTATAAACAAACATTCAACTATATGCAGTTTTATGATATTCTATAACCATAAACAGTGTGTGCACGAAAAACTGATAGTTTAATGAACAACGCATAGTATGCGGAGAAATTAATTGTTTATAGAATGGTTCACTAATTGAAATTGCATAATTGGTAAAAATAATATGATGATTCCTTAGGGATATAAATAAGTGTGATCATCGGATAATTAAGATCAGTGAATAGTTTGATTTTCAGAAAAATAGTTAATAATTATGGATTTTAAGTTCTTAAGTAGGCATATATTTAAAATTCCAACGTAAGCATAAATGAATGTGCTTACAGTAATCTGTTCAAACAGACCCTCTATCAGCAAGAATATAAACTTTCGTGGACATACTTTACTTAAGAATGGTTAAATTTTGCAAAAATACTTATACAATATTATTGAAAAATATTGTGAAATAAAACTAAACAAAAACATCTTCGTCATAACTCTCACTTCATAACAACTTTTAAGGAGCACTTCAATGAATGAAGTTTAGAATCTTCTAACATGTGCCGTCAATTTAAATTTAAATTGTCAAGAATTTTTATATTCTAGAAATATTTAAATTTTTGCAAATAATTAATTGATAACACATAGTTGTTGATCGTACATGTTTTGATCTGTTTTGGTTTATTTGTTAAGGAAATATATCGAAAGTGTGCGATATATACATAAGTGTGTATGTTTTTTTAAGTAGTTGGCAGTTTTACACTGTTCGTCAAAATACAATAAGAGTTTTAATATTACATATTCGAAAGTATTGGATTTAAAATGGTTTCTAATCTTACAAAGAAACTCTGCCATTCTTGTATGAATAGTGATGTAGTGTGGACCCATTAGAGTGATATGAAAGCTCTTTTTGTCAAATTCAGACCACTTATTTTAAGCTTATACTTGTGAATGCTGTATTAATACTATAAATATGTATTAACTTACCTAACCTACAGACTGGGATTGTATCCCAATAAAAACTCGGTAAAACTTCATTTGATGCGTAATTATATAACTATGCTTTGGTGTTTTGAATACGACATATAAGTAACGATCAAAAGACCCAGTAGCGTATTCTATATAATTTTTGTAAGTACTTATTTAAGTGATTATTTAAAATGGAGCATGGTAAATATTTGCCCCAATGTCAACACTGTTATAAACTTATAATTCAAAATGATAATGATGAAGTATAATGTCATCACTTTATTGAAAAGCATTTTTAACTCATTACTTTTCAATGGAAGTCTTTAATGATTAGATTCCATGATTATATGAGACTCGATTATTCAATATATATCGAACATATCTAAGTCTGTCAGGAAATTTTTTCACTTTGTTTTATTAAGAAGATGATTGATATATGAAATAGAATCATCTTTTTAAATATTCAAGATGTATTTAAACGTGTCGATCAGTGTTATTTACTATATTTTATTAAAATTACTGATATGCGTAGGTTGGTAGTAGTAGTAGTAAATATTCTTTTGATCTTTTATAGTTTTTGTTTATTTTGAAAAGTTTTTACTCTACTATTCTGTATAATTTGTTTTCTTTAATTGCTTGAGTTGTAGCGTGTTTAATTTTGTTTAGTAGTAGTGGAAAAGTTTTATCACACACCCTACATAACATAATATGAAATTTATTTCCTGGTCTTGGTCCAAAAATGTTGCTGTACTGTTATAGAGTTTCAAATTATTATACTTCAACTATTAGGTTTGATCCATTTTAGAAGCTGTTTTTAGTTTTATTTAACCAATTGTTTAGGAGTGATATTTTGGTGATCTATCACATATTTCACATTGTTATTACCTTCTATGACCGACTATAGTTACAGAATTTAACAATTTCAAGGTTACTCTTGTTTTTATGTCCATTGACCCATTTGATATGTTGATTTACTTCATAGTTATTTGACAATAGTTTGTTTAAGAATTTCGTAGTTTTTTTTTTTAATATCTTATTAGTATTCTTGTTATTGTTGCTTCTGCTGCTGCCATCGTTAAAATTAGAGGAGATTAACCTGTCGGAAATCTCATATACATATGTAGATATATCGATAGTAAGGAATTTGTGAGATTACATGTTAAGTATATCAATTAATAAATATTATAGAATACAATTTTCGATCAAATAAATGTTTAAATTTATTACGCATTTTATTAGTTTGTTTTCGTGTTTTCATTTTTCTCTATTTTTAAATATTATTATTCAACTATTTAATTAAGTGTTTACTTTTTGTCAATATAATACCATAAAATATGTTTATATTCTTGTTTTTTTTTTAAATGCATTCCATACATTCTAAATAATTTGTGATCGCGTGCGTGCGTCAATTCTGGTTTAGGTTTATCTGTTTAAATGTCAGATGTTTTGAATTAGAAATTTATTATTTTGAAACATAAATAATTCAAAACGCATTTGTTCATTATCAATTAAATTCAGATTCACTTTCGTTATAACTACGCAAATCTATTTGCGATCATGAATATTTTTCTTTGCAGCGCAATAAAAAAGTGCACCTGTCATTAAGTTTAGAAATGTTATCATCATTTGTTTACTATTAAAGTTTTTTCAGTTATTGTTGGTATTTATATAAAATTGTGAGGAATTATTAGATTTATAAATGATTTTAAAAGATCTTGAATAAAATAATTAGTAATTTTATAGTAAAATCTTATATTAAGGATATGTTTTAAATGATAGGATTATACCTATAGTAAAACTCAATACACTTTTTTAATGTTATTGTTCGAATTATTCAATGAAAGTTAAACTTACTAAAACATCGATTCTGGTTTTCATTTAATTAACTTTTTTTATATGTTTTCATTTCAGATCTTTCTTTATATTAAAGCCACTGAATACAAATATTACGTAATGTAAGTATATTGATATTTTTGAATTTAAAATTAACTTAGAATTGTTTAACAGAGTAGAATAACTTTTTTCAAACTACACTTAGAAGGAACTTTTTTCCTGGGACAAACATATTAAATCTTAGAATGAATTTGGAGTTAGAGGGGGTTCAAGTTGGACATTTTGTTCGTACAGAGTTTTATTCGCCTATTGGTTCTAACATTTTTTCACTGTTAACAATTTTTTTTTGTTTTTTTTTTTTAATATATAAAAAAATAATATTTTTAGTGCCTGTTTCACAATATCGAAACAACATTTTCTTTCTTATAAATATATTGAAAACAAAATTTAAAAAAAATTTATGTCGTAAGAATAAAAATGTTCTTTCGTATTTAAAGAAACCGGCAGTAAATAGTTTAATTAAACGAAAATTTAAAAAAATGGCTTTTTATGCAAAAACTCTAAATTAGAAAAAAATGCATTTTCATTGACTGTCTAGAATAATTTATAAGGTTATACATAATTAAAGGTTACACATGTACTTCATTTGTGCTAACCAAATTTGTCAGTTTTGGAAGAATACTAAAAAGAAAAAGTTGGGTCATTGCCATTAACATCATGACCCATAATCATGATACCGACGAAACTTGCATGCATTTGTCATCAATGTTTTGTAATGAAATATATTAATATTTCATTTTTGCCACTCAAACATAAAATAATAACGTATTTTTTACAGAAATTCTTGAATTTCTGCTGAATACATATTTATTTTTCTGTGTCTGGTATAGCAAATAAATTTCACCCTTGTCAAGTTAGTTCCCAGTGTTTACGGTTTCAGTTCAGTGTCAAACACCTGTAAAGAATAATGTTATTATTTTTTTGAAAAAAAGTTTCTCCAGGCCATTAAAATTGCATTCGTAGATAATAATTGTATTTGTGTATTTTTTAAAATTCACAAATATTTCTACTTTTTTTGTTTCGTAAAAAAGTCATTCACTTTTAGTGTGATTGTCCGCTGTATAGAACATTTTATTTGTTTTTTTATACGTTATAAATATTTCTTATTTTATTTAATATTTTTTCTCGTTTAAATGCTAAATTTGCACAAAATTTAAGCTTTTGTTTTGTGATGTTTACAAGTTTTTTTTTTTGCAAAATCCATTCGCAAATATCATATGTATTCAGAAATAGACGAGATGAAATGGTAACAAAAATATATTTTGTTGATTGTATTTCGTGGGTAAACAAAATTGTGGGAAAAACTTTTATGGTGGGAAAAGTTTTACACGTAAATTCAATACCAGCTGTGTTAGCATTAGGGGAATTAAAATAATTGACGTTATCATACTACGTAAATCATTTTTAAGAATGAATTTTGTAAATTTGCGTAAGGACAATTATAACCTTGACTATATACTAGTCTGTAACATTAAATATTAAATATTGAATGTTGATAAATCTATAGCTTTGCCTTTAGACCAGAAATGAATATAGATCAGTATAAAGCTAAGACTTTTGACCATTTTATAGTATTGACTTCAATTCAGTACATAGTCTTGAATATGGATCTGTCTATAGTTTTTACTATGGACCAGTCTAAAGTAAAAACTATAGATCTGTCTATAGTACAGACTATAAACCAGTCTATAGGCAAGGCTAGTCAACTTGATTATGGAGTTTTAACTTTGGTATATATACTATAACCTTAACAATAGAGAAATCACTGTAGCATTGACAGTATATAGCTTTGACTTCATAGTAGTCTATATATAACCATGACTATAGATCAGAATATTCGATTGGCTTTAGACCATTCTATAATCTTGACTATAAATCAGTCTATAGTCTTGACTGTAGATCAGTCTATAGTCTTGACTATGGATCAGTCTATAGTCTTGACTATAGATCAGTGTATAGTCTTGACTATAGATCAGTATATAGTCCGGACAGTGTATAGTCTTGACTATAGACCAGTCTATTGTCTTGACTATAGATCAGTCTATAGTATTGACTACAGATCTGTCTATTGTCTTGACTATAGATCAGTCTATAGTCTTGACTATTGATCAGTCTATAGTCTTGACTGTAGATCAGTCTATAGTCTTGAGTATAGATCAACCTATAGTCTTGACTATAGATCAGTCTATATACTTGACTATAAATCAGTCTATAGACTTGACTATAGATCAGTCTATAGTCTTGACTATAGATCAGCCTATAGTCTTGACTATGGATCAGTCTATAGTCTTGACTATAGATCAGTCTATAGTCTTGACTATAGATCAGTCTATAGTCTTGACTATAGATCAGTCTATAGTCTTTACTATAGATCACTATAGACTGACTATAGATCAGACTATAGACTGACTATAGATCAGACTATAGACTGACTATAGATCAGACTATAGACTGACTATAGATCAGACTATAGACTGATTATAGATCAGACTATAGACTGACTATAGATCAGTCTATACTATAGTCTTGACTATAGACTGATCTATAGTCAAGACTATCAGTCTTTAGTCTTGACTATAGATCAGTGTATATTCTTGACTATAGATCAGTCTATAGTCTTGACTATAGATCAGTCTATAATCTCGACTATAGATCAGTCTATAGTTAGCTTGTCCATTAGTAAATTTAAAATTGCAAGTATATATATGCATCTTAATATAAATTTTGTACCACTCTAATGTCTAATCTGGAAAAATACTATCACTGTTAAAAGCATTATATTTTCTATATTCTATCTCCGTTTACAAAACTTGACTAAAGCAACTCAAAGATCATCACATTTCGTCTGGCATTAAAATTAAGAAGAAAAAAATCTCTTTATTTAAATTCCATTGACTTGAACAATTTCAAACACCAATAAAAGATTTAAGTACATTTTGGTTCTGTTAAATTTTCTGGAAAAAAAAAAACACTTTTGATTTCAGTGATGCAAATACCCACTCCCATTGTTGACTCTTTCCCGTATCTTATCATTTTTCCATATTCCCCCACTGTCACTTCCCAACCGTACAATTGACATTTCTTAATGTGTTTAAATTGTAAATTTATTATGTAGAATAAAAAAAAACAAAAGTATAACACAAAAAAACCCTCTTAACATTGACCCACATCGCCAAAAAAGCACCAATAAAAAATGCAAAACGAAAGTTGGAAAAAAATGAGATTTATTTGTTTATTTTCTTCAAAAGAAAATAATAAAACAAAGTTATTATGATGGTGCTGGGCGGCAATGTTATCTACACTTTTTTTTTTGATGTGAAAGTACATATAGATACAACAAACGAATGATGAAACATTTTAATCAAAATTCTTAATTTCATTTATGAATGGCCTAAAATTTGTTTAAATAATTTTTACTGTTTAATGATGATTACATTAATTTGGCAAAGAAACACAAAAATTAGAATATTTTAATTAGTTGTTTGACTTTTGTGTAGATGTAGATTAGTAGGTATACAAATATGTAAGTACACCCGTGATTTACATTATAGGTTATTTTTAAATTAAAGATAGTGTTTGCCACCATCTAATTTGTTTTTATATTTTATTGAGATATTATTTTATTTATTACATTTCTAATTTATTGAAAACAAAAAATGTTTTCTTAGGAGGTATCATATTACACTTTAAAGTTTTAAATAAAATTAGTATAAATATGTATGTATGTACATATACAATTTTTTAATTTAATGGGGGATGTACCACGCCTTAGTTTTATGGAGTTTTGGCTATAGATATAATTAATTATGATATTTAAATTTTAATATTACGAAAAGATATTTTTCATATATTTATGTCAATACTCAGCCAAGTAGATGTTTGTATAAATATGTCGAAATTACATTAATCTGTAATTTTAGTCTAAATATTTCTAACTAGAAATGTTTTCATTAATCTCATCCTTATTTGTTTTGATGATATTTCAATTTTATTTTTAGTGTAAATGACTTACTAAAAGGTTAATAATACTATGATTACAATTCCACAATTATAAAAACATTTACTATTACTTATAGTTAAAGTACTATTACCCTTTTATAGTATTTTTATAGTAAACAAATCAATGCGGAAGTATTTTATTGTAAATTCAAATTGAAAATATCTGTGGCAAAATGTAAATGCAAAACAACATCATGTATTTAAATGCTAAAATGTAAGTACTGTATAATCAATGGTCCATTAGGAAGTTATTTTATCGTGATATTATTTCTGATGTTATATTATTTCTGAAACGTGTATCTGAGTAAAAAGGTACTGAAATTTGCAAAACACCTCTAAAGTCTTGAGATATATAAACCGAACGGGTCATATGTAAAATACTTTGTAACTTAAACATTAGACCCCTTATTCATAAACAACATTTTATTTGATAGTAGGTTTATAAAACAAAATTTCCATATATTTATAGCTAAAATTCTTTCGTTCAAATCGTATCGGGCTATCAACCAGTGTTGCTAGATGTAGGGATTTGTCGCCAAATTGGAAATTTTGAGTTTTATTTAGGGACAGATTTTCGTGGGGAGGGATTTTTAATAATTTCTGCGTTATTTTTGGGGGTTTTTATATTTTCTTATAAATATTAAAAATTATTTTCATTCTAATTTAGTTTTATACCCTTCACCTTCGTGAACAAGAGTTATTGTACTCTTGTTTATAATATTAAACCTAGAGACATGAAATTTAGCATGTAGGGCCTTTACTAGGTCAGAACATAGAAAAACGGACTTTTTGGTACTTTTTCGGTCTACGAAAGGTACTTTTTGAATTTTCTATAATATTGATCCTAGAAAAATTAAATTTAACATGTAGGCCTTGACCAAGTAAGAACCTAGAAATAGGGACTTTTTGGTACTTTTTCGCCTTCGTGAGAAAGTTATATATAAGATTGTCATTCCGTTTGTAATTTCCACAATATAATTTTCCGACCCTTTAAAGTATATATAAATTATAAATTCTTATAGATAGCAGAGTCGATTAAGCCATGTCCGTCTGTATGTATGCCTGTCCGTTTGTCTGTTAAAATCAGTTTTTTTTATCAGTTTTGGATCTTCGGGATCCAAATCTTCAATAATTCAGACATGCTTTGCATAAGTTTCCTATTTAAAATCACAAAAATTCGTTCATAAATAACGCAGATATAAGCAAAAATCTGAGGCAACCTCAGAAAATTTCATCCAATTGTATCACGGTGTAACAATACAATGCTTTTAAGAATTGCCAAATTAGAAACATATCTATTAATTTAAAATCATGAATAATAAAATCCGGTAAGTAGTTAAGAACATATGCGATATTAAACTTCACTTCTCAAATATATGTATATAAAATTTTTAAATTGATTAATTTTTAAAATTTTTCGTTTCATGACAATTTTCAAAAACAAAAAATGCGCCATTTTTTATTCATACCATTTTTCAAAAAATACATCACTACCATTTCCACAAATTTGCGCAAAAATTCACTTTTTTGTATGTAGTTTTTCAATAACTTGAACAAAAATCATATTACAAAAATTATATTATAAAAGTGGTGGTTCAAAATATAATACATTTCAGTTTAATCGCTTTATATAGATTTCCCCAAATAGCCGGCCTTAGGCCGAACGCTCTTGTTAAACGGAGAGTGTATTCTTAACGAAGCAGGTGTCCAATATACGTCAGACTAGAAAATCCTTGCGCCCGGCCAAATTTTTAGGGATTTAATTCACATTTGAATTTTAGAGAATTTTTTCATAATGAAAAATAACTCACCATTTTAAATGTGAAACAATGCGAATTAAATGTTGTATTAAATGTATTTCATTTCATATTTCATTTCATATTTTTATTGTAAATTTTCCTATATACCTATAAAGTTTATACATATGTATATATTGGATACTTATAGATAGCGGAGTTGATTTGCTAAATCAAGCAATGTCCGTTTGTCTACAAATCGTAGGAAAAGGGCAAATACCCACCGATAAATTGGGACAATTGGATAAATACTCTGGTATTTTGTAAAAATGTGGATATAAACTAAAATTTTGTTTTACATCCAAAAATCATTTATGTACATATATTCATAACAAATGCTTTTAAGAATTGCCAAATTAGAAACATATCTATTAATTTAAAATCATGAATAATAAAATCCGGTAAGTAGTTAAGAACATATGCGATATTAAACTTCACTTCTCAAATATATGTATATAAAATTTTTAAATTGATTAATTTTTAAAATTTTTCGTTTCATGACAATTTTCAAAAACAAAAAATGCGCCATTTTTTATTCATACCATTTTTCAAAAAATACATCACTACCATTTCCACAAATTTGCGCAAAAATTCACTTTTTTGTATGTAGTTTTTCAATAACTTGAACAAAAATCATATTACAAAAATTATATTATAAAAGTGGTGGTTCAAAATATAATACATTTCAGTTTAATCGCTTTATATAGATTTCCCAAATAGCCGGCCTTAGGCCGAACGCTCTTGTTAAACGGAGAGTGTATTCTTAACGAAGCAGGTGTCCAATATACGTCAGACTAGAAAATCCTTGCGCCCGGCCAAATTTTTAGGGATTTAATTCACATTTGAATTTTAGAGAATTTTTTCATAATGAAAAATAACTCACCATTTTAAATGTGAAACAATGCGAATTAAATGTTGTATTAAATGTATTTCATTTCATATTTCATTTCATATTTTTATTGTAAATTTTCCTATATACCTATAAAGTTTATACATATGTATATATTGGATACTTATAGATAGCGGAGTTGATTTGCTAAATCAAGCAATGTCCGTTTGTCTACAAATCGTAGGAAAAGGGCAAATACCCACCGATAAATTGGGACAATTGGATAAATACTCTGGTATTTTGTAAAAATGTGGATATAAACTAAAATTTTGTTTTACATCCAAAAATCATTTATGTACATATATTCATAACAAATTTCAAAAATTGCAAATATTACTCATATTTGCTATTTTGAAATAAAAAAAATTCTATGTACAAATGTCTCATACACCTCGAAAAACATAAAACATCATCGAGATAACAGCATCTTCATTTCCACTCCTTGTTTCGTCATTTCCATTTTTTAATGCAAATTTTTGCTAAACCCAGCAAGCTCAGCAAAAATTTGCTGGAATCGACACACAAACACGTACATTTCTTATCGGGATGATTTTGCTGAGATACCCCACCTTTCAGTTCATATGCTTAGTTCATATAAAAAAATAGCTATTGGAAATTTTGTTGAGCCTTAGGAAAAATTCCAATTCCCAGTGAAAAAATACAACACAGAGGGTTGTAATAATATACGTGATTGTGTATTTTCCGCTTATCAAAGGCACCTTTTAATTTTATACTGACTACCAGATGACGCAGTGTGTGAGTCATGTCTTAGCTATCTTCAATAATGATGTTGTTAATGAAACATAGATGGCGCAATATTACATAATATCGTTCTTTTAGAACGATATTAGAATGCAGTTTATTTGCTGCATTCAACACACAAACACACACATATTTGCTCACGAACTTCGTTAAAAAATTTTGCAAATTTGATGATGTATTTTTTTTTTAAGTTGAGGACAAATCCCCACATCAGGCGACATTGTTCAGAACTGATTAAAATTTCATAAGAATATAATAATGGGGTTTTAAATTTAACATTGGATTCTATGCGATTTAAAAAGAAAACCAAAATATTAAATATTTAACAGTTACAAAGAACTTTAAACAAATAAACATACATTTATTTCAAGGCTTCGTTTTTCAAAATTATTTAAATTTATCGAATTTATACAAGAAATCCAAAGACGCTTGATTGTCTGTCTGTAAATTTCGAGAGAATTCCTTCAACTGCAAATAAATTATATAAAAACATTGCTTAAATCGTGTTTTAAATATCTTAAAAGGGCCACTAGTAACTGACTACGATAAACTGATTCTTTTTTTTAATTTTTAATTTTTCTTAGACTTGTTGTGTTCATGTACTACGAATAAATGTTTTGTGTTTTTTGAATGAAAACATCATTGTACAAAAATACTAACCGAATACGTGCAGCAAATACCGCATGTTAAACATAAACATTTATTTAAGTTTTTTTTATTTTTTTTTTTGCAAAGTAGATGTGGTTTGAGTTTACTTTTCGAATTATAAATGTACCGGCACGCTTGTTTTGTTTACGCAAATACACAATACTTATGTATATAGTATATTTATTATTATTATTGTTGTTGTTTTTATCATTGTATTTGTTTATTTGTTATAAACTTTTTTCTCTTTGTAGGCATATTTGTAAATATAATATATTTAAACTTGTTGGGCGAAATTTTATCTAGAAACAACCAGTTTAAAGTTATTAAATATTGAAAAAAATAGAATTGATTATAATTATAAAAATCGGTCATATACATATATGTATGTATATATATATGTATGATGTGTGTATTTTTGTTGAATGTTACAAAACAAAAATTTAATGCAATCTGGTCAAGGTTGTTTATTTAAAAAAAAGTTATATGTACTTCATATTTGTTTTACTCCTGTTTAAATGTCTACATTTATTAATTAAGTTTTTAAACATTTCTTAAATTTTGAAGGAGTATGTTTCATTTTGTATTTAATTAGTATTGCAAAATTCCAATTTTTTATTTTTAATTTTAATCATGCATTTAATGCATGAATTTGAAGGAGTATTATGTCTAATGAATTTATAAATTGCATTTGTTAGTTTTATACCTTGGCCCAAAAATATGCTAAAGATCATTCATCACACTACATTGAAAACTACACAGATATTTAAATAATTGTTTTCTTCACAGATTTTTTTATCACTTGATTTGTGTAATCAGTAGACTCCAAAATCGAAGTTTTATCACACATAAATAATTTTGTCCTTATAATTGTTATATTACAAAAAACATTAAATTTTAATGTTTTTCGTTAAAATAAAAAAGCAGTAACATTTTTCAAAAAAAAAAAAAAAAAAAAAAGATGAGGGTATATTGATTTCGCCATTCCGTTTGTAACACATCACAAAATTTATCATAGACTCTTAAAAGTATATACATATTTTCTGGGTTTTTCTTTAACTTTAAGTTGATCTTGTTGATCTTTTAAAACTCATAACTGACTAAAAAGTTAACTGTTATAAAAACACTATAAGCGAAATCTGTCTAAATGTTATAAGGATCAGTTCATAATGATTCTATCTATAGAAAACCAGTTAATGGTTATACAAATTGGACAAAAAAAATTTATTTTTAAAACTACAAATTTTTGCAACAATGGTCAACTTTATTAAGGCCTCTAGTTCAAGAATCTATAAATAAACTTTATCTTTAAACGAATTAATTCATTCATATTTCTGTTATAATAATACCAAATAATTAAACTTTATTTTACTGAAATTTGCTTGTATTTATATTATTTTGGGGGTAGCAGAAATAACCTAAAAAATCGCAAATAAGTATTTTTATTCATGAACTTTTGACTACAGTGTGCATTTACCGTACGAGTGCTCGAGTGGCAAAAGGGTGATGTACTGTGAGCTCTTATCATTGACCGTTATACGTAAATGATTGTGGTATTGCATAATACCAATTTGTTTTACGATGATTTTTTGTTGTTGTTATTTAAATGTATTTGTCATGTATTGTAAACAGTATTAAAGGCTTGTTTTTTCACTGTGTCTGCAATACTTAATTTATTAGCTCGTGCGTGTTTTTACCAGTTTTTAATATAAAAATACATTCGAATAAATTCAAAAGCAGAAAAAAAGTTTTGTTTGTTTTAATTTCAAAATCACTAGCAACAACCAACTAACCAACCACATTTTATTACTCCTCGTTTCTGAAGGCAGTCATACAGACAGACAGTAGGTCTGTTATATTGGTACCACTAGTAGCTTGTACTGACCTTAGTTAATGTTTGTTTTCAATTCTATATTTTAAAAAATTTTATTTCGTTGACTCATTGTAACAATTAGTCATGCGTTTAAAAAAGAAATGCGTGACAAAATGTTGTGCAGAATATTTTATGATAGAAACATACAATTGTTTAGAGGTTTATGCAAATTGGCCGGGACGGCAATAATTTCAATAATATATTCCATAAAAACCAATCAGCTAAACTTGTATATTCTTCACTGAAAAAAAATTAATTTGTTTTTAAATTTTATTTATCTCAATAAGTCTAGTCTATATAAATTAAATATTTCCGATTATTAAGAAAAAAAAAAACAAAAATGAATTTATTTAATCACGTCCATAAAGTTTTATGCTTAATGATTGATGCTGACACGTTTGCAAAAGTTAATGCAAGATATAGTGACAACACCTGAAGTGCTCCGACCGTAATCCAATAGTTATTGAAAAATATAATTGCTAGGCTTAAGGAAACATTCAATGCAGCCGCAGTAAAGTATTAAAAGAATATTCAGTTTTAATTTAATACTATATAAACAAAATTAAAAATTATGAAAGAAAATTTAATTTAAATACATCGAAAGTTTGTCTGTAAATTATTACAATACGAGTGAAGTAGTTGTTATTTTACATCTACAATATAAACAATATTATCCATGAAAGTTATAAATGTATGTTTTGACCTAAAACTTAAATATTTAGTAGCTATAAAACTTTTACATAATCACTTTTCACATTTTTTTATTTTTATATTCACCGTCAGAGAAGATGGGGTATATTGTTTTTGTTGTTCCGTTAGATATATTGGTCATAGACTCATTCGTCTATAGTCTAGTCTATAGTCTAGTCTATAGTCTAGTCTATAGTCTAGTCTATAGTCTAGTCTATAGTCTAGTCTATAGTCTAGTCTATA
>NC_060951.1:65651769-65656616 GCF_022045245.1 Lucilia cuprina
TATAGACTAGACTATAGACTAGACTATAGACTAGACTATAGACTAGACTATAGACTAGTATGTACACAGAAAAATTAGTTCATATCTGGATTGAATTTGGAAATAAATATTATGAATCAAACATAACTTTTTTCCCAAACTTACGTGACGTAAGTTTTTTAATGTTTACTTTTTTCTACGGTATTTAGAAAAATTTGCAAAAGAACTCCATTATCTACAAATATTTACTGTATAATTTTTTTGTATAATAAAAATATATAAATTGAAATGTAAACAACAAAATATCAGCAAACATGGTAAAACATCTATTTTTCGAAACTGAAACTTTTTCAGTGTATGACTATATTAAAATGGCTTATGTAGGGTACACGTACATGACGGACTATAATTTCTTTAGGTTTTGCTTTGATCCCTTTTATTACATGGTAAATAATTTTTCTATGTTTAAATACAAGTACAGCACAAAACATACATATATACTTACATATATTTCAAAATGTCTGCCAAAACCAAGAATAAAGTATCAATTTATCAGCAAAAAAGTTTTGTTTTATATTCGCACATCGATGTTTTTTGTTCCCAAGATTTGATAAAAATGAAAATGGGGGTAAACACAAGTTATGGAATCGTTAATATCACAGCAGTAGGAAATTTGTTTTAGGTAAAACACATTTAACCTTTTGTTTAAACATCCTTTTTGTGAAATTTAAACTTATGCTACGGAACAACAGTTTATTAAGTACTCTCGTGTGGGAAATTTACTTCCGAACCCAAATTTTTGCTACATTGACTATATTATGTGACTTGGAAAAAGCTATGAAACCATAAACAATTTAATGGATAGGTAACTTTTATTGAATGTTTAAGCTTAAAGGAATATTTATATTTTTAAGGAAATGGAATAATTTAATTTAACAATTGTTTAATTATGAAAACAAAATAGAAAAAACTATGTAAACATTTAACTTTGTTGATAGCACACAATATTCGTTTTATAACTAAAAATTTTTAACAATTAAAAACAGGAAAATTCATGAATTTTTACATTACATTTGTATGTGTGACCATATCGCTTATTTACTACAAGACTGGCTTAATTCAAAAAAATTCATTTCAGGATAGTGGCTTTGCTATTGCAGGACATTTTAATATATTTTAATAAATTTTTAACATTTTAAGGAATATGAGAAATAAAAAAATAATTAAATTTAATTTTTATTTTTATGTTTACAGCTAAAATTGATCTCACTCCGAAAATATTTGAAATTTGATACACGAAAGACTTTTGCTTGACGTACGTTTAGTAGCCCTCAGTTCAAAAAAACGAATTTTGAATTATATCAGTCTTGTAGTAATTGAGCGTAAATACATATATATGTATATGATGTACATACTTATGTATGTAAGTATCTTATTTTTTTATTTAATACATGATGATATAATTCACCACACTCTTTATTGTTAACTTAAACTACTCCCCAAAGTATGCTTTCGAATTTTTTCTTATCACACATCTACACTTCTACCACACATTAGAGGCTCATGAGTAGTGAGTGTAGCATAGTTTTAGAATACAAAATAAATTGTGCTTATTTTTGTATTTTTTCCAAAATGTTAAATGTTGTATAAATTATATTATGCAAACATGTGGTTTCACAAGCCCACATGGTTTTTGCAAAAAAGAAAAGTTCTTCATACATATGTATATAAATAACAAACTTAAGCTATAAATAAATAAAATGTTGCTGATTTATAACTGGAACTGGTAAAAGGAAATTTTAAACATGTGTTCATACACAAAAAGGATTGACAAACATGTGTTTTTTTTGAAAAGAACAACTAAAATTTTAATTTCAAATAGATTGAAAGTAATAGAGCAGGTGTAGGTGGAATATGTTTTATGGTTTCTTTTTTAGGTTTATTTGACCTTCTTAACAGTGGTTTTAGATGTTTACTACAAGACTGATATAAGTCAAAATATGGATTTTTTAAACTGTGTAATAACAAGTATGAAAGTATAGTCAGGAATGTACAAACATATGATATCCTACAACAGTTATGAATATTATATGCGATTTTTTCATACACATTTAAGCAATTATTTTAATATGTATAACACTTAATTGTTTTCGATATTTATCGCATTTTTAATTCCCTCATAAACGCAAAAGATATATTCTGAAATACACTTTTTATGGGAGAAGAATAAATTTTGGATGATACTCATTACATTTTGAACATACATAGTTTTAAATAGAACTTTCATTAAATGAAGAAAATACTTTTATGTTAAAGAAGGAAAATACTTTCCTGAAAGACCAGTTTGGTAGGAAAAACTTCTACAATGTAGCTAATGTCTAATTTTATAACTGTTCTGATAATTTTAAGATTGTAACTAGTAGGGCCAATTATAGACCGATCCGTATAAAATATTGTATAGTAATTTTCGTTCTTGCAATTCATGATAATAAATGTACAAGGATATTTTAATCCAGCAATGAGCATTAAAGTAATATTCTAAAGGTGACTTTAAATGGAGGTCCGATCTCAAACAAAAGTTGTTTATGTAGAATTTTATCGGTGTATTTTTAAGCCAGCAATGACCGTGAAAATTATTTTTTAAAGGTGATCCTATAGGGTCAGTTTAGGGTTAATTATGAAACTTTCTAATATAAACTTACCATAATTGTATACAAAATTTCGTAGATCTTAATTAGTATATTAGAGGTAAAATCCTCAAATTTTGCAAAAAAAATTGACATCAAAGAGAACATTTGAAAAAATTATATCTAGAAGACATTTAAAGCTAGAATCATTAATATTGTAAAGTGTTTTTTGTATTGTTTATTGTTCAGCAAAGCACGCTGGTAATAGCCAGTATACATATATGGGGAATTTCATGTCAAGTGACTCAACTCAAAAAATCGATTTTCACGCAATTTGCACAAACGTACGTAAATTGGACATTTTGTTCATACAGGGTTTTATTTAAATGAGTGTAACTTTTCACCTATTAGTTTAGCAAAAATTTTCCAAAGGAGTATTGATAGCCATTTCTCCATTCCTTTTAAAACAGTAAAAGAACAATTTTCTAACCTGCCTGTAACCTGCGTTTCTCGTTCTTTTAAGTGCATAATAATAATTCAAAAATATTTTTTGTAATTTTATTTTCGTTTCCTTACCTTTTGCTTAGTTTAAACTGCACACATATATACCAAATTTCTTTCTTAAAATTTTGTCTAAAAAAATACAACATAACTTTATATATTTTTTAATAAACTCAAATTAAGTTTAAAATCAGCTTTATTTTTTTATATTTTCCTTTTTTATTTATTTTAAACATTTATTAAAAATTTAAAATTGAAAGAAAAAACTATTTTAAAATATTTTATATTATGCATACATATAAACACATATGTATAAATAAACTATATTTATAAGGAAATCAATTTTGCTTTTGTTCTTCTTAGAGTAATTCTTAAAAATATATTTGCATAAAAATATGCAAATTTCGTTTGGTTTGATGTTTGAACTCAACTCAATAATAGTATTTGCAATACTTATCTAGTATTTGCTACATTTATAGTCCATTGAAGATAACAGCAATACAAAAAGTTACAAATAAGAGAGTTATATTCGACTATGCCGAATCTTATATACCCATCATCAAAGAAGGTAAATTTCGCACATAAGACTTTATGTATTTATATACATATATTTAAATATTTTTGTTATTGTATTTATAAACTTTTGTCTGAATCTATAAAATACTTCGATGTGTTACAAACCCAATGACAAAATAAATGTATCTTCGCATCTTTTTGATGGTGGGTATAAAAAAAATAAAAAATATAACATAAGATTAGTTGTTTAGATAAACATAACGGTTTAAAAATTTTATAATGTTTTATATAATTTAATTATATTTCATATAATCACTTCTGAGAAACTTTGATTTTGTAAATATAAAAAAATATAATGTGATAAAAATACTTATTACGAAATAAAGAGTTTAATGAATTTATAAAACTGACAATTTATCTTTTGGTTATATAATATTCATTATAAAATATTTAGAAAAGCTACAAAAATCAAATAATATTTATGTATATTTTTTAAACTAAAAAATCTACTACAATTCGTTGTGAGTTAGTTCGCTTTTAACATTTCACAGTGTAATACAACTTTTATGGGTTGGTTCACAATTTTTCACAGTAATTTTAATAGAACACCTTCATTATATGAGGTTTCCAAATTCACAAAAGAGTATGAAAAAGTAATTCCAACTTTAATATTTTCATATTTTACAAACGTGGACTATCAATTACTGTCTGTACCGTGCAACTATTGACACGTATGCTGCCAGCTAAACATAAATTCGCACCACTTTGTGCTGTGGAACGTTTCCGTTGAAATCGCTTGCCACACCATTGCATGCCCTTGAATGTATCCCAGAATGCACGGCGGAAATTTGCATTCATAAAACAATATGTTATAGGATTACAGCAGGATGATGAATACGCCAACAATTGTAGTGCACTAATGGACTTATAGTCAATATACTCGTAAATGGCTGAACCGATGTACATGGCCGCGGTGTTTATAACATAAAGTGGTGTCCAGCATATAAAAAATTCCAAAACCAAAACGGACAGCATTTTAACAACACGTTTTTTACTTTCCAAATTCTTGGCAATATTATTTCTGAAACGAGTAGAAAAATGGAAGAAAGGAAATTTAAAAATATGCAAAAGTAGTAAGAGATTGCAAAATATTTTTCATAAGCATGAATGTGTAACATGACGTTATTGTAACGAATAACAGTATTAGTATTGGAGAAATATTTC
>NC_060951.1:65656716-65658422 GCF_022045245.1 Lucilia cuprina
GATTGAATTGAATTGCATTAAATTATTTAATAGAAAACAAATTACACGCAAAATAAAACAAAATAAACAATAGCGTAAAATCATTTAAATGAAATATATTTTGCACGACATCCCAGCAAAAATTGCTACGGTAATGACTTTCAATTGTTTTTACTTAACTAATAACATACTATCCTTAATTGCTAACACGTTTTTTTATTAAATCATTTATTATTTACCTCACAAGGGAAACCGTTTGCTTTTCAACCTGCCAACTTAGTAATTAAAGTTTTAGCTGGGTATTTACAAATGTATAATTTTTATACATTTTTCTATATGCGTTTATTGGTTGCAATTAAAAAATGTCTTTTTTTATAATTTTTAATGTAGTTAATGAAATGTAAATAAATTGTATTATAAAAATCATATTATATTTCCTTTACTCGTGTCATATTATCTCAATGTTTAAATAAAAACGTAGTTGACTACTTTATTAATACATAATTATTACAATGAGAAATTTTAAGTTGATATTTTTATTAATAACACAATAAAAAGTGTAATGAATTATTCACAATTACTTAAATCAACAACATTTAATAATCAACAATAATTAAATAATTGATTATTAGTATCAAACACACAAGATTACATGTATATTCTGGGTATATCTTGAACGTCTGTTTGCTCAAAATTTTCACAAATTTTCTTTAAAAGCAAAGTTTGTTTAGTATTGAAAATGTAAAATATCGATCAACATTTTCACATAGTCGGCATATAGTCACACTAAACCAAACCAACCAAAATCTTTTTATCAAATTTTACAGTGATCGGTCTATAACTGACCTTATCCCAATATACATAGTTAAGGTCTTCTTCAGATAACTACTGTAATGCTCATTACTGTAGTTTAAAATTACCAAATAAAATTCGATCTACAAAATGAAGATTGGTTTTGAAGATCTATATGCATTATGTGATGTTTCTTTCAGAATAGTTTTTAATGACGTAAAAATACGAGAACAGCGATGATTAGACATGTTCAATACAAACAGAAATCTCTCATCAAAATGTTATGAGGATCAGTCCTTAATTAAACATTTCTCTCATAAAAGGTTTTTTTCAAGAAAAAGCTGATATGCTTTAAAATTCGACACAAACGGTTTTAAACGAACCGAAATCTATTTTCTATTGTTCATGAAATTAAATTTAAATTTCCTTTCATTATTAATTTCAGAACCCATTTCACGTTTATGCTGTAAACGTACAAACTCTTCCTACTCTAGTAACACATACAACGGACGTCCTCACTTATATTGTATGCGTTTTGCCACTTTAAAGACTACACTACCAGAGAAGGAAGTTAATGCTACGAGCAACTTTTGTACAGCAGACTGTTGCAGTAGTAGCGTTGGTGGCAGTGCGGCAGCTACAAACATTAACGTCAGCAATTCAAATATGACAACAGCAACAATGTCATTGCCATCAACATCATCGGCAGCATCTACATCGACAGCAACCGCAACCATGTTTCGTTATCAAATGCAACAGCAATATCATAATCATCCACATAATCATACTCGTTGTTATTGTATGGTGCAGCAAGTAGTGCCACAATTTAATGGCAAAACGGATGTTAAGAAATCTTTTAATAGCAAAAGAAGTTTAAAGGCCACAGAATCAGTGTTAAGAAGGTAAGTTTGTCATAAAAGTACATATGTATATAT